>NC_060175.1:8011555-8019055 GCF_021184085.1 Oncorhynchus gorbuscha
TCTCTCTCAATTCAATTTAAGGGCTTTATTGGCATGATAAACATATGTATACATTGTGAAAGCAAGTGAAGTAGCTAATAAACAAAGGTGAAATAACAATAAAAATTAACAGTGAACATTACACTCACAGACGTATCAAAAGAATAAAGACATTTCAAATATCATTGTCTCTCTCTCTCTCTCTCTCTCTCTCTCTCTCTCTCTCTCTCTCTCTCTCTCTCTCTCTCTCTCTCTCTCTCTCTCTCTCTCGCTATCTCTCTCTCTCTCCCTCCCCCTCTCTCTCTCCCTCCCCCTCTTTCTCTCTCTCTCTCCCCATCTTTCTCTCTCTCCCCCTCCACCCCTCTCTCTCTCCCTATTAGTCTCTCTCAGGACCGGCTCTAGCCTTTTGGGGGCCCTAAGCAACATTTTCTTTGCCCCCACCCCAACACCATTACCTCGCCACAAAACATTTGAATTGCCTCCCTCTTGATGCCGGAGAGTAAGATAAATTGGTATCGGGGGCCCTCTAGCAGTTGCTTATTTTGCCTATGCCAAGAGCCGGCCCTGCTCTCTCTCCCTCCATTTCCTTCTCCCCACCATCTAGAACTCACAAAGCTGCAGCTTACGATTCTTTTAATCCCAGTCCCGAGGGTTCGGTGGCACTTTCAACATTTTGGTTTCTTCTTCCTTGTTTGTGCGTCTTTGTGCTGCTTTCTACACTGTCACAGTTGGTTGTGAAGCTCCCATTCCTCTCTCCCTCTTTCCCTGCAGTCTATTGGCTCTAAGGTAGTGTTGGGACAGCTAGGGTAGATTTGGCATACCATTTATACTATTTAATTCCAATCTGAACCATACTTTTCCATTTAATGTGTATTTATCCAGCAAGTACCATTGAGGTCAGAAGACCACTTTTTGTGTACCCAAACCATGGCTCAAATATGTCTCAAATATGTTATTTTCACATAGGTCCTTTCAAACACAGTTCCAGCAACTAGATGATGGATATGTAGGGCACTAGGCCATCCCAGTACAGCTTGGCTTGGTTTGGCCCAGCACTGTAAAAAGAGCTACCCAGAGAGACATGTTCATTACTAGGGGGTAAGCCTCATTCTGGACACAGAGAATTGAGGTCTTTCATGTACATGAGGATGAATCCCAGCCTTTCCATAAGCTTTTACATCCCCCACTTCACACTATAGGCTTATAGACTGGGATGGGAACACTTTGAACAACCCTCTTTGATTCTAGATAGAATTCTTCTGGTTCCAGGTAGAACTCTTTTGGTTCCAATTAGAACCCTTTTGGGTTCTAAGAATAGATCAGTGAGTGAAATAAAAATAAGTGGAACTGGCTGGAGGTACTGGATGAGAAGTAAACTGAACTGATTAGACTGACTGAAGGGACTAGACTGACTAGACTGACTGGACTGACTAGACTGACTAGACTGACTAGAAGCTGTAGATACAAGACTGGCTAGACAAACTCGAGACTGTAGATAGTAGACAGACTAGAGGCTGTAGATAATAGACTTACTAGACAGACTAGAGGTTGTAGATACGAGACAGACTGGACAGACTAGACAGACTAGAAACTGTAGATACTAGACAGATTAGAGGCTGTAGGTACTAGACTTACTAGACAGACTAGAGGCTGTAGATACTAGACTTTACTAGTCTGACTAGAAGCTGTAGATACTAGACAGACTGGACTGACTAGAGTCTGTAAAAACAAGTCTGACTAGCCTGACAAGAAGCTGTAGATACTAGACAGACTGGACTGACTAGAGGATGTAGACACTAGACTGACTAGACTGACTAGAGGATGTAGATACTAGACTAACTAGAGGATGTAGACACTAGACTGACTAGAGGCTGTAGATACTAGACTAACTAGAGGATGTAGACACTAGACTGACTAGACTGATTAGAGGATGTAGATACTAGACTGACTAGACTGACTAGAGGATGTAGATACTAGACTGACTAGACTGACTAGAGGATGTAGATACTAGACTGACTAGACTGACTAGAGGATGTAGATACTAGACTGACTAGACTGACTAGAGGATGTAGATACTAGACTGACTAGACTAACTAGAGGATGTAGACACTAGACTGACTAGACTGACTAGAGGCTGTAGATACTAGACTAACTAGAGGCTGTAGATACTAGACTAACTAGAGGATGTAGACACTAGACTGACTAGACTGACTAGAGGATGTAGATACTAGACTGACTAGAGGATGTAGACACTAGACTGACTAGACTGAGTAGAGGATGTAGATACTAGACTGACTAGACTAACTAGAGGATGTAGACACTAGACTGACTAGACTGACTAGAGGCTGTAGATACTAGACTAACTAGAGGCTGTAGATACTAGACTAACTAGAGGCTGTAGATACTAGACTAACTAGAGGCTGTAGATACTAGACTAACTAGAGGATGTAGACACTAGACTGACTAGACTGACTAGATGCTGTAGATACTAGACTGACTAGAGGATGTAGACACTAGACTGACTAGACTGACTAGATGCTGTAGATACTAGACTGACTAGACTGACTAGAGTCTGTAGATACTAGACTGACTAGAGACTGTAGATACTAGACTAACTAGAGGCTGTAGACACTAGACTGACTAGACTGACTAGATGCTGTAGATACTAGACTGACTAGAGGATGTAGACACTAGACTGACTAGACTGACTAGAGGATGTAGATACTAGACTGACTAGACTAACTAGAGGATGTAGACACTAGACTGACTAGACTGACTAGAGGCTGTAGATACTAGACTAACTAGAGGATGTAGATACTAGACTGACTAGACTAACTAGAGGATGTAGACACTAGACTGACTAGACTGACTAGAGGATGTAGATACTAGACTGACTAGACTAACTAGAGGATGTAGACACTAGACTGACTAGACTGACTAGAGGCTGTAGATACTAGACTAACTAGAGGATGTAGATACTAGACTGACTAGACTAACTAGAGGATGTAGACACTAGACTGACTAGACTGACTAGAGGATGTAGATACTAGACTGACTAGACTAACTAGAGGATGTAGACACTAGACTGACTAGACTGACTAGAGGCTGTAGATACTAGACTAACTAGAGGCTGTAGATACTAGACTAACTAGAGGCTGTAGATACTAGACTAACTAGAGGCTGTAGATACTAGACTAACTAGAGGATGTAGACACTAGACTGACTAGACTGACTAGATGCTGTAGATACTAGACTGACTAGAGGATGTAGACACTAGACTGACTAGACTGACTAGATGCTGTAGATACTAGACTGACTAGACTGACTAGAGTCTGTAGATACTAGACTGACTAGAGACTGTAGATACTAGACTGACTAGACTGACTAGAGGCTGTAGACACTAGACTGACTAGACTGACTAGAGGCTGTAGACACTAGACTGACTAGACTGACTAGATGCTGTAGATACTAGACTGACTAGACTGACTAGAGTCTGTAGATACTAGACTAACTAGAGGCTGTAGATACTAGACTAACTAGAGGATGTAGACACTAGACTGACTAGACTGACTAGATGCTGTAGATACTAGACTGACTAGACTGACTAGACTAACTAGAGGCTGTAGATACTAGACTAACTAGAGGATGTAGACACTAGACTGACTAGACTGACTAGATGCTGTAGATACTAGACTGACTAGAGGATGTAGACACTAGACTGACTAGACTGACTAGATGCTGTAGATACTAGACTAACTAGAGACTGTAGATACTAGACTAACTAGAGGATGTAGACACTAGACTGACTAGACTGACTAGATGCTGTAGATACTAGACTGACTAGAGGATGTAGACACTAGACTGACTAGACTGACTAGATGCTGTAGATACTAGACTAACTAGAGACTGTAGATACTAGACTAACTAGAGGATGTAGACACTAGACTGACTAGACTGACTAGATGCTGTAGATACTAGACTAACTAGAGGATGTAGACACTAGACTGACTAGACTGACTAGATGCTGTAGATACTAGACTGACTAGACTAACTAGAGGATGTAGACACTAGACTGACTAGACTGACTAGATGCTGTAGATACTAGACTGACTAGACTAACTAGAGACTGTAGATACTAGACTAACTAGAGGATGTAGACACTAGACTGACTAGACTAACTAGAGGATGTAGACACTAGACTGACTAGACTGACTAGATGCTGTAGATACTAGACTGACTAGACTAACTAGAGACTGTAGATACTAGACTAACTAGAGGATGTAGATACTAGACTGACTAGACTAACTAGAGGCTGTAGATACTAGACTAACTAGAGGCTGTAGATACTAGACTAACTAGAGGATGTAGACACTAGGCTAACTAGAGGTTATAGATACTAGACTGACTAGACTAACTAGAGACTGTAGATGCTAGACTGACTAGAGGCTGTAGGTACTAGACTTACTAGACAGACTAGAGGCTGTAGATACTAGACTGACTAGACTGACTAGAGCCTATAGATACTAGACTTACTAACTAGAGGCTTTAGATTCTAAACTTACTAAAGGCTGTAGGTACTAGACTGACTAGAGGCTGTAGATGCTAGACTGACTAGAGGCTGCAGGTACTAGACTGACTAGACTGACTAGAGGCTTTAGATTCTAGACTTACTAGAGTCTGTAGGTACTGGACTGACTAGAGGCTGTAGATGCTAGACTGACTAGAGGCTGCAGGTACTAGACTGACTAGACTGACTAGAGGCTGTAGATACTAGACTTACTAGACTGACTAGATGCTGTAGGTACTAGACTGACTAGACTGACTAGAGGGTGTAGATACTAGACTGACTATTTTCTGTAGGTACTAGACTGACTAGACTGACTAGAGGCTGCAGGTACTAGACTTACTAGAGGCTGTAGGTACTAGACTGACTAGAGGCTGAAGATGCTAGACTGACTAGAGGCTGTAGGTATTAGACTGACTAGACTGACTAGAGGCTGTAGATTCTAGACTGACTAGAGGCTGTAGGTATTAGACTGACTAGACTGACTAGAGGCGGTAGATGCTAGACTGAATAGAGGCTGTAGGTACTAGACTGACTAGACTGACTAGAGGCTGTAGATGCTAGACTGACTAGAGGCTGTAGGTATTAGACTGACTAGACTGACTAGAGGCTGTAGATTCTAGACTTACTAGAGGCTGTAGGTACTTGACTGACTAGACTGACTAGAGGCTGTAGATGCTAGACTGACTAGAGGCTGTAGGTACTAGACTGACTAGACTGACTAGAGGCTGGAAATTCTACTCTTACTAGAGGCTGAAGATGCTAGACTGACTAGAGGCTGTAGGTACTAGACTGACTAGAGGCTGAAGATACTAGAATGACTAGAGGCTGTAGGTACTAGACTGACTAGACTGACTAGAGGCTGTAGATTCTAGACTTACTAGAGGCTGAAGATACTAGACTGACTAGAGGCTGTGGATTCTAGACTTACTAGCGGCTGTAGATGCGAGACTTAATAGAGGTTGGATTTTACTAGACTGACTACACTGACTAGAGCCTGTAGGTACTAGACTGGCTAGAGGCTCTGGACACCAAACTGGATATACTGACTAGAGAATGAAGATAGACAGTCAGTTTCCAATGAGAGAGTCAGTTGTGCTGTCATAACCCTGTCTGTCTCTACTGATGTCCACCTGTCATAACCCTGTCTGTCTCTACTGATGTCCACCCTGTCTGTCTCCACTATGGTCCCCCTATCATAACCCTGTCTGTCTCTACTGATGTCCACCCTGTCTGTCTCCACTATGGTCCCCCTGTCATAACCCTGTCTGTCTCTACTATGGTCCCCCTATCATAACCCTGTCTGTCTCCACTGTGGTCCCCCTATCATAACCCTGTCTGTCTCTACTATGGTCCCCCTATCATAACCCTGTCTGTCTCTACTATGGTCCACCCTGTCTGTCTCTACTGTGGTCCCCCTATCATAAACCTGTCTGTCTCTACTGTGGTCCCCCTATCATAACCCTGTCTGTCTCTACTGATGTCCACCCTGTCTGTCTCTACTGTGGTCCCCCTATCATAACCCTGTCTGTCTCTACTGTGGTCCCCCTATCATAACCCTGTCTGTCTCTACTGTGGTCCCCCTATCATAACCCTGTCTGTCTCTACTATGGTCCACCCTGTCTGTCTCTACTGTGGTCCCCCTATCATAACCCTGTCTGTCTCTACTGTGGTCCCCCTATCATAACCCTGTCTGTCTCTACTGTGGTCCCCCTATCATAACCCTGTCTGTCTCCACTGTGGTCCCCCTGTCATAACCCTGTCTGTCTCTACTATGGTCCCCCTATCATAACCCTGTCTGTCTCCACTCTGGTCCCCCTATCATAACCCTGTCTGTCTCCACTCTGGTCCCCCTATCATAACCCTGTCTGTCTCCACTGTTGTCCCCCTATCATAACCCTGTCTGTCTCTACTGTGGTCCACCCTCTCTGTCTCTACTGTTGTCCCGCTATCATAACCCTGTCTGTCTCTACTGTGCTCCCCCTATCATAACCCTGTCTGTCCGCACTCTGGTCCCCCTATCATAACCCTGTCTGTCTCTACTGTGCTCCCCCTATCATAACCCTGTCTGTCTCCACTCTGGTCCCCCTATCATAACCCTGTCTGTCTCTACTGTTGTCCCGCTATCATAACCCTGTCTGTCTCTACTGTGCTCCCCCTATCATAACCCTGTCTGTCTCCACTCTGGTCCCCCTATCATAACCCTGTCTGTCTCTACTGTTGTCCCCCTATCATAACCCTGTCTGTCTCTACTGATGTCCACCCTGTCTGTCTCTACTGTGGTCCCACTATCATAACCCTGTCTGTCTCTACTGTTGTCCCCCTATCATAACCCTGTCTGTCTCCACTGTGGTCCACCCTGTCTGTCTCTACTGTTGTCCCCATATCAAAACCCCGTCTGTCACTACTGTGGTCCACCCTGTCTGTCTCTACTGTTGTCCCCCTATCATAACCCTGTCTCCACTCTGGTCCACCCTGTCTGTCTCCACTGTGGTCACCCTTACTTGGACACTGTGCTATCTAACCTCCAAACGAGCTTCAATGCCATACAACACTCCTTCCGTGGCCTCCAACAGTTCTTAAATGCTAGTAAAACCAAATGCATGCTTTTCAACCGTTCGCTGCCTGCACCCCGACTAGCATCACCACCCTGGATGGTTCCGACCTTGAATATGTGGACATCTATAAGTACCTAGGTGTCTGGCTAGACTGTAAACTCTCCTTCCAGACTCATATCAAACATCTCCAATCTAAAATCAAATCTAGAGTCGGCTTTCTATTTCGCAACAAAGCCTCCTTCACTCACGCCGCCAAACTTACCCTAGTAAAACTGACTATCCTACCGATCCTCGACTTCGGCGATGTCATCTACAAAATAGCTTCCAATACTCTACTCAGCAAACTGGATGCAGTTTATCACAGTGCCATCCGTTTTGTTACTAAAGCACCTTATACCA
>NC_060175.1:8024055-8044055 GCF_021184085.1 Oncorhynchus gorbuscha
TGTAAACTTCTGACTTCAACTGTACATCATTGTGTTATTGGCTGTACATTTGTTTATTCCATGTGTAACTCTGTGTTGTTTGTGTCACACTGCTTTGCTTTATCTTGGCCACATCGCAGTTGTAATTGAGAACTTGTTCTCAACTGGCCTACCTGGTTAAATAAAGGTGAAATTAAAAATAAAAACATCTAGTGGAAAGCTTTCCCAGAAGAGTGGAGGCTGTTATAGCAGCAAAGGGGGGGACCAACTCTATATTAATGCCCATGATTTTGGAATGAAATGTTGGACACATACGTTTGGTCATGTGGTTATTTAGTTATATCTAATTACTGTAACAACAACACAGTTGTAACACGTATCCTAGTTATTGTATCAACCATTTAAACCAGATGAAAGAAAGAAAGAAAGAAAGAAAGAAAGAAAGAAAGAAAGAAAGAAAGAAAGAAAGAAAGAAAGAAAGAAAGAGAGAGAGAGAGAGAGAGAGAGAAAGAGAAACAAAGACAGAAAGCAAGAAGGAAAGAAAGAAAGAAATCAAGAAAGAAGGAAATTAAGTGTAGAGAAATGACCAAGGGCAACATCCAACCAGCTGTTCACATTACATGTACTAAAACCAGGCCAAGTACAACCAGCCTCTCCTGGCACTGTATGTAGATGCTCAAGGTTCATTCCCAGCTATATGTGTGTGATTAAACTGTGCAATGATGTGAGACCAGTGTGTGTGTGTGTGTGTGTGTGTGTGTGTGTGTGTGTGTGTGTGTGTGTGTGTGTGTGTGTGTGTGTGTGTGTGTGTGTGTGTGTGTGTGTGTGTGTGTGTGTGTGTGTGTGTGTGTGTGTGTGTGTGTGTGTGTGTGTGTGTACTGTAAACTATGCACGAATGTGATGTGAGACCATTGTGTGTCTAGGGGAACGATAATCGGGAGAGAAACATGGAAGCAGGATAGAGAGAGAGACAGAGAGAGAGAGACAGAGAGAGAGAGAGAGAGAGAGAGAGAGAGAGAGAGAGAGAGAGAGAGAGAGAGAGAGAGAGAGAAAGAGACAGAGAGAGATAGAGATAGAGAGAGACAGAGAGAGAGAGAGAGAGGGAGAGGCCTGTACATGCTTAATGGTAGAATCAGAGGGGTCTGTTATGCAGGTGAATGAGGACCCAAAAGCGACTTGGCGAAAACAGAGTTTTTAATCCAGTAAAGATACTTTACAAAACAAAAAGCATAATACTACTCGTAAAGACGAGAACAGACTGGAGACTTGATCAAGAACTGCAGGTTGCCTCGGGAAGGCACTTGAACCTAGCAGACTCAGACACCTGCTCACCACGCAGCATCTGAGGGAAACACGACACGACAGGGCAATACATAGACACAGCACGGTGAATATAGACAAGGATCCGACAGGGCAGGAACGGAAAACAAGGAGAGAAATAGGGACTCTAATCAGGGAAAAGGATCGGGAACAGGTGTGGGAAGACTAAATGATTGATTAGGGGAATAGGAACAGCTGGGAGCAGGAACGGAACGATAGAGAGAAGAGAGAGCGAGAGAGTGAGAGAGGGAGGGGGAGAGAGAGGGATAGAAAGAGGGAAAGAACCTAATAAGACCAGCAGAGGGAAACGAATAGAAGGGGAAGCACAGGGACAAGACATGATAATCAATGACAAAACATGACAGTACCCCCCACTCACCGAGCGCCTCCTGGCGCACTCGAGGAGGAACCCTGGCGGCAACGGAGGAAATCATCAATAAGCGAACGGTCCAGCACGTCCCGAGACGGAACCCAACTCCTCTCCTCAGGACCGTAACCCTCCCAATCCACTAAGTATTGGTGACCCCGTCCCCGAGAACGCATGTCCATGATCTTACGTACCTTGTAAATAGGTGCGCTCTCGACAAGCACGGGAGGGGGGAGGGAAGACGAACGGGGTGCGAAGAAAGGGCTTGACACAGGAGACATGGAAGACAGGATGGACGCGACGAAGATGTCGCGGAAGAAGCAGTCGCACAGCGACAGGATTGACGACCTGGGAGACACGGAACGGACCAATGAACCGCGGAGTCAACTTACGAGAAGCTGTCGTAAGAGGAAGGTTGCGAGTGGAAAGCCACACTCTCTGGCCGCAACAATACCTTGGACTCTTAATCCTGCGTTTATTGGCGGCTCTCACAGTCTGTGCCCTGTAACGGCAAAGTGCAGACCTCACCCTCCTCCAGGTGCGCTCACAACGTTGGACAAACGCTTGAGCGGAGGGAACGCTGGACTCGGCAAGCTGGGATGAGAACAGAGGAGGCTGGTAACCCAGACTACTCTGAAACGGAGATAACCCGGTAGCAGACGAAGGAAGCGAGTTGTGAGCGTATTCTGCCCAGGGGAGCTGTTCTGCCCAAGACGCAGGGTTTCTGAAAGAAAGGCTGCGTAGTATGCGACCAATCGTCTGATTGGCCCTCTCTGCTTGACCGTTAGACTGGGGATGAAACCCGGAAGAGAGACTGACGGACGCACCAGTCAAACGACAGAACTCCCTCCAAAACTGTGACGTGAATTGCGGGCCTCTGTCTGAAACGGCGTCTAACGGGAGGCCATGAATTCTGAACACATTCTCGATAATGATTTGTGCCGTCTCCTTAGCGGAAGGAAGTTTAGCGAGGGGAATGAAATGTGCCGCCTTAGAGAACCTATCGACAACCGTAAGAATCACAGTCTTCCCCGCAGACAAAGGCAGACCGGTAATGAAGTCTAGGGCGATGTGAGACCATGGTCGAGAAGGAATGGGGAGCGGTCTGAGACGACCGGCAGGAGGAGAGTTACCCGACTTAGTCTGCGCGCAGTCCGAACAAGCAGCCACGAAACGGCGCGTGTCACGCTCCTGAGTCGGCCACCAAAAGCGCTGGCGAATAGACGCAAGAGTGCCTCGAACACCGGGATGACCAGCTAACTTGGCAGAGTGAGCCCACTGAAGAACAGCCAGACGAGTGGAAACAGGGACGAAAAGGAGGTTACTAGGACAAGCGCGCGGCGACGCAGTGTGCGTGAGTGCTTGCTTAACCTGTCTTTCAATTCCCCAGACTGTCAACCCGACAACACGCCCATAAGGAAGAATCCCCTCGGGATCAGTAGAAGCCACAGAAGAACTAAACAGACGGGATAAGGCATCAGGCTTGGTGTTTTTGCTACCCGGACGGTAAGAAATCACAAACTCGAAACGAGCGAAAAACAACGCCCAACGAGCTTGACGGGCATTAAGTCGTTTGGCAGAACGGATGTACTCAAGGTTCTTATGGTCTGTCCAAACGACAAAAGGAACGGTCGCCCCCTCCAACCACTGTCGCCATTCGCCTAGGGCTAAGCGGATGGCGAGCAGTTCACGGTTACCCACATCATAGTTGCGCTCAGATGGCGACAGGCGATGAGAAAAATAAGCGCAAGGATGAACCTTATCGTCAGACTGGAAGCGCTGGGATAGAATGGCTCCCACGCCTACCTCTGAAGCGTCAACCTCGACAATGAATTGTCTAGTGACGTCAGGAGTAACGAGGATAGGAGCGGACGTAAAACGTTCTTTTAGAAGATCAAAAGCTCCCTGGGCGGAACCGGACCACTTAAAACACGTCTTGACAGAAGTAAGAGCTGTGAGAGGGGCAGCAACTTGACCGAAATTACGAATGAAACGCCGATAGAAATTAGCGAAACCTAAAAAGCGCTGCAACTCAACACGTGACCTTGGAACGGGCCAATCACTGACAGCTTGGACCTTAGCGGAATCCATCTGAATGCCTTCAGCGGAAATAACGGAACCGAGAAAAGTAACGGAGGAGACATGAAAAGAGCACTTCTCAGCCTTTACGTAGAGACAATTCTCTAAAAGGCGCTGTAGAACACGTCGAACGTGCTGAACATGAATCTCGAGTGACGGTGAAAAAATCAGGATATCGTCAAGATAGACAAAAACAAAGATGTTCAGCATGTCTCTCAGAACATCATTAACTAATGCCTGAAAAACAGCTGGCGCATTGGCGAGACCAAACGGCAGAACCCGGTACTCAAAATGCCCTAACGGAGTGTTAAACGCCGTTTTCCACTCGTCCCCCTCTCTGATGCGCACGAGATGGTAAGCGTTACGAAGGTCCAACTTAGTAAAGCACCTGGCTCCCTGCAGAATCTCGAAGGCTGATGACATAAGGGGAAGCGGATAACGATTCTTAACCGTTATGTCATTCAGCCCTCGATAATCCACGCAGGGGCGCAGAGTACCGTCCTTCTTCTTAACAAAAAGAACCCCGCCCCGGCCGGAGAGGAAGAAGGCACTATGGTACCGGCGTCAAGAGACACAGATAAATAATCCTCGAGAGCCTTACGTTCGGGAGCCGACAGAGAGTATAGTCTACCCCGAGGAGGAGTGGTCCCCGGAAGGAGATCAATACTACAATCATACGACCGGTGAGGAGGAAGGGAGTTGGCTCGGGACCGACTGAAGACCGTGCGCAGATCATGATATTCCTCCGGCACTCCTGTCAAATCGCCAGGTTCCTCCTGAGAAGTGGGGACAGAAGAAATGGGAGGGATGGCAGACATTAAACACTTCACATGACAAGAAACGTTCCAGGATAGGATAGAATTACTAGACCAATTAATAGAAGGATTATGACATACTAGCCAGGGATGACCCAAAACAACAGGTGTAAAAGGTGAACGAAAAATCAAAAAAGAAATAGTCTCACTGTGGTTACCAGATACTGTGAGAGTTAAAGGTAGTGTCTCAAATCTGATACTGGGAAGATGACTACCATCTAAGGCAAACATGGGCGTAGGCTTGTCTAACTGTCTGAAAGGAATGTCATGTTTCCGAGCCCATGCTTCGTCCATGAAACAACCCTCAGCCCCAGAGTCAATCAAGGCACTGCATGTAGCACCCGAACCGGTCCAGCGTAGATGGACCGACATAGTAGTACATGATCTAGATGAAGAGACCTGAGTAGTAGCGCTCACCAGTAGCCCTCCGCTTACTGATGAGCTCTGGCCTTTACTGGACATGAATTGACAAAATGTCCATCAAATCCGCAATAGAGGCACAGGCGGTTGGTGATCCTCCGTTCCCTCTCCTTGGTCGAGATGCGAATACCTCCCAGCTGCATGGGCTCAGTCTCTGAGCCAGAGGAGGGAAACACCGTTGACGCGAGCTCTCTTCCACGAGCTTGGTGACGAAGATCTACCCGTCGTTCTATGCGGATGGCGAGAGCAATCAAAGAGTCCACACTGGAAGGAACCTCCCGAGAGAGAATCTCATCTTTGACCACTGCGTGGAGTCCCTCCAGAAAACGAGCGAGCAGCGCCGGCTCGTTCCAGTCACTAGAGGCAGCAAGAGTGCGAAACTCTATAGAGTAATCCGTTATGGATCGATCACCTTGGCATAGGGAAGCCAGGGCCCTAGAAGCCTCCCTACCAAAAACTGAACGGTCAAAAACCCGAATCATATCCTCTTTAAAGTTCTGGTAATTGTTAGAACAATCAGCCCTTGCCTCCCAGATAGCTGTGCCCCACTCTCGAGCCCGGCCAGTAAGGAGTGAAATGACGTAAGCAACCCGAGCTCTCTCGCTAGAGTATGTGTTGGGTTGGAGAGAGAACACAATATCACACTGGGTGAGAAAGGAGCGGCACTCCGTGGGCTGCCCGGAGTAGCAAGGTGGGTTATTAACCCTAGGTTCCGGAGGCTCGGCAGGCCAGGAAGTAACAGGTGGCACGAGACGAAGACTCTGGAACTGTCCAGAGAGGTCGGAAACCTGAGCGGCCAGGTTCTCCACGGCATGGCGAGCAGCAGACAATTCCTGCTTGTGTCTGCCGAGCATGGCTCCTTGGATCTCGACGGCAGTGTTACGAGCATCTGTAGTCGCTGGGTCCATTCCTTGGTCGGATCCTTCTGTTATGCAGGTGAATGAGGACCCAAAAGCGACTTGGCGAAAACAGAGTTTTTAATCCAGTAAAGATACTTTACAAAACAAAAAGCATAATACTACTCGTAAAGACGAGAACAGACTGGAGACTTGATCAAGAACTGCAGGTTGCCTCGGGAAGGCACTTGAACCTAGCAGACTCAGACACCTGCTCACCACGCAGCATCTGAGGGAAACACGACACGACAGGGCAATACATAGACACAGCACGGTGAATATAGACAAGGATCCGACAGGGCAGGAACGGAAAACAAGGAGAGAAATAGGGACTCTAATCAGGGAAAAGGATCGGGAACAGGTGTGGGAAGACTAAATGATTGATTAGGGGAATAGGAACAGCTGGGAGCAGGAACGGAACGATAGAGAGAAGAGAGAGCGAGAGAGTGAGAGAGGGAGGGGGAGAGAGAGGGATAGAAAGAGGGAAAGAACCTAATAAGACCAGCAGAGGGAAACGAATAGAAGGGGAAGCACAGGGACAAGACATGATAATCAATGACAAAACATGACAGGGTCTCTTTAGGCCTGTACATGCTTAATGGTAGAATCAGACTCTTTAGGCCTGTACATGCTTAATGGTAGAATCAGACTCTTTAGGCCTGTACATGCTTAATGGTAGAATCAGACTCTTTAGGCCTGTACATGCTTAATGGTAGAATCAGACTCTTTAGGCCTGTACATGCTTAATTGTAGAATCAGAGGGGTCTCTTTAGGCCTGTACATGCTTAATGGTAGAATCAGACTCTTTAGGCCTGTACATGCTTAATGGTAGAATCAGAGGGGTCTCTTTAGGCCTGTACATGCTTAATGGTAGAATCAGACTCTTTAGGCCTGTACATGCTTAATGGTAGAATCAGAGGGGTCTCTTTAGGCCTGTACATGCTTAATGGTAGAATCAGAGGGGTCTCTTTAGGCCTGTACATGCTTAATGGTAGAATCAGTCTCTTTGGGCCTGTACATGCTTAATGGTAGAATCAGACTCTTTAGGCCTGTACATGCTTAATGGTAGAATCAGACTCTTTAGGCCTGTACATGCTTAATGGTAGAATCAGACTCTTTAGACCTGTACATGCTTAATGGTAGAATCAGACTCTTTAGGCCTGTACATGCTTAATGGTAGAATCAGACTCTTTAGGCCTGTACATGCTTAATGGTAGAATCATACTCTTTAGGCCTGTACATGCTTAATGGTAGAATCAGACTCTTTAGGCCTGTACATGCTTAATGGTAGAATCATACTCTTTAGGCCTGTACATGCTTAATGGTAGAATCAGACTCTTTAGGCCTGTACATGCTTAATGGTAGAATCAGACTCTTTAGACCTGTACATGCTTAATGGTAGAATCAGACTCTTTAGGCCTGTACATGCTTAATGGTAGAATCAGACTATTTAGGCCTGTACATGCTTAATGGTAGAATCAGATTCTTTAGGCCTGTACATGCTTAATGGTAGAATCAGACTCTTTAGGCCTGTACATGCTTAATGGTAGAATCATACTCTTTAGGCCTGTACATGCTTAATGGTAGAATCAGACTCTTTAGGCCTGTACATGCTTAATGGTAGAATCAGACTCTTTAGGCCTGTACATGCTTAATGGTAGAATCATGACTCTTTAGGCCTGTACATGTTAATGGTAGAATCAGACTCTTTAGGCCTGTACATGCTTAATGGTAGAATCAGACTATTTAGGCCTGTACATGCTTAATGGTAGAATCAGAGGGGACTCTTTAGGCCTGTACATGCTTAATGGTAGAATCAGACTCTTTAGGCCTGTACATGCTTAATGGTAGAATCAGACTATTTAGGCCTGTACATGCTTAATGGTAGAATCAGAGGGGACTCTTTAGGCCTGTACATGCTTAATGGTAGAATCAGACTCTTTAGGCCTGTACATGCTTAATGGTAGAATCAGAGGGGACTCTTTAGGCCTGTACATGCTTAATGGTAGAATCAGAGGGGACTCTTTAGGCCTGTACATGCTTAATGGTAGAATCAGACTCTTTAGGCCTGTACATGCTTAATGGTAGAATCAGAGGGGACTCTTTAGGCCTGTACATGCTGAATGGTAGAATCAGAGGGGTCTCTTTAGGCCTGTACATGCTTAATGGTAGAATCAGAGGGGTCTCTTTAGGCCTGTACATGCTTAATGGTAGAATCAGAGGGGACTATTTAGGCCTGTACATGCTTAATGGTAGAATCAGAGGGGACTCTTTAGGCCTGTACATGCTTAATGGTAGAATCAGACTCTTTAGGCCTGTACATGCTTAATGGTAGAATCAGACTATTTAGGCCTGTACATGCTTAATGGTAGAATCAGAGGGGACTCTTTAGGCCTGTACATGCTTAATGGTAGAATCAGACTCTTTAGGCCTGTACATGCTTAATGGTAGAATCAGACTATTTAGGCCTGTACATGCTTAATGGTAGAATCAGAGGGGACTCTTTAGGCCTGTACATGCTTAATGGTAGAATCCGACTCTTTAGGCCTGTACATGCTTAATGGTAGAATCAGAGGGGTCTCTTTAGGCCTGTACATGCTTAATGGTAGAATCAGAGGGGTCTCTTTAAGCCTGTACATGCTTAATGGTAGAATCCGACTCTTTAGGCCTGTACATGCTTAATGGTAGAATCAGACTCTTTAGGCCTGTACATGCTTAATGGTAGAATCAGTCTCTTTAGGTCGGTTTACTGACATGGACCCTTCTCCATTAGTGCTGTCAGACCACAGACATCATTGGCAGATCACTGTCAGATCGACATGTTTCAGAAGAAATTAACCAGCAATATTCATTCAAATGAACAGCTCACCATACAACGTGAACCAATAGTACAGATGGGCTCCAAACAGTGCAGAGAAATTCATTGAACCATTGAACTCAAATGAAATGACGATCTCTTTTCAGGTCTTCATTAACTCACAACATCAAAACAATAAAGATGCTGTCAGTTTGGCTACTAGAAACTTAGCTCAGTTGGTAGAGCATGGCACTTGTAACACCAGGATAGTGGGTTCGATCCCCGGGACCACCCATACGTAGAATGTATGCACACATGACTGTAAGTCGCTTTGGATAAAAGCGTCTGCTAAATGGCATATATTATTATTATATTATATTATATATTAAATGACGTTTATACCAACAACAAAAAAAAGCAAATTGGAGAAAACCAAAGAGGCAAAATGAACTAAACGTTTCTGAAAAATGGTTTGACAACGAATGTAAAATAATTTGAAAACATCTAAGACAAATTTCAAATGAAAAACATAAGCAGCAAAACAACCCAGAGCTCCGTTATGGACACTTTGAAACTCTGAAACACTGAAATGTATGAATTATACCAACAAGACACTTGATTCAATTTATTACGCAACTGACCAAAATCAGTTCTGGGACATGTGGGAAAAATTTAAGCACAACAAAGCCACAAGAATTCCCAAAGGATGTGGGAATTTTGATCATTTATGTTGATAATCTATACCAAAATATCCCATAAAAACGTTTGCAACATAACCTTCTAGAAAGTCATTCAAAACAAACATCTAAAACCCATTAGATTACCCAATAACCCAACAAGAACTAAATAAACATCTAAAACCCATTAGATTACCCAATAACCCAACAAGAACTAAATAAACATCTAAAACCCAACACAACAAGAACTAAATAAACATCTAAAACCCATTAGATTACCCAATAACCCAACACAACAAGAACTAAATAAACATCTAAAACCCATTAGATTACCCAATAACCCAACAAGAACTAAATAAACATCTAAAACCCATTAGATTACCCAATAACCCAACAAGAACTAAATAAACATCTAAAACCCATTAGATTACCCAATAACCCAACACAACAAGAACTAAATAAACATCTAAAACCCATTAGATTACCCAATAACCCAACAAGAACTAAATAAACATCTAAAACCCATTAGATTACCCAATAACCCAACACAACAAGAACTAAATAAACATCTAAAACCCATTAGATTACCCAATAACCCAACACAACAAGAACTAAATAAAATAAACATCTAAAACCTAAATAAACATTAGATTACCCAATAACCCAACAAGAACTAAATAAACATCTAAAACCCATTAGATTACCCAATAACCCAACACAACAAGAACTAAATAAACATCTAAAACCCATTAGATTACCCAATAACCCAACAAGAACTAAATAAACATCTAAAACCCATTAGATTACCCAATAACCCAACAAGAACTAAATAAACATCTAAAACCCATTAGATTACCCAATAACCCAACAAGAACTAAATAAACATCTAAAACCCATTAGATTACCCAATAACCCAACAAGAACTAAATAAACATCTAAAACCCATTAGATTACCCAATAACAACACAACAAGAACTAAATAAACATCTAAAACCCATTAGATTACCCAATAACCCAACAAGAACTAAATAAACATCTAAAACCCATTAGATTACCCAATAACCCAACAAGAACTAAATAAACATCTAAAACCCATTAGATTACCCAATAACCCAACAAGAACTAAATAAACATCTAAAACCCATTAGATTTAACCCAACAAGAACTAAATAAACATCTAAAACCCATTAGATTACCCAATAACCCAACACAACAAGAACTAAATAAACATCTAAAACCCATTAGATTACCCAATAACCCAACACAACAAGAACTAAATAAACATCTAAAACCCATTAGATTACCCAATAACCCAACAAGAACTAAATAAACATCTAAAACCCATTAGATTACCCAATAACCCAACACAACAAGAACTAAATAAACATCTAAAACCCATTAGATTACCCAATAACCCAACACAACAAGAACTAAATAAACATCTAAAACCCATTAGATTACCCAATAACCCAACACAACAAGAACTAAATAAACATCTAAAACCCATTAGATTACCCAATAACCCAACAAGAACTAAATAAACATCTAAAACCCATTAGATTACCCAATAACCCAACAAGAACTAAATAAACATCTAAAACCCATTAGATTACCCAATAACCCAACACAACAAGAACTAAATAAACATCTAAAACCCATTAGATTACCCAATAACCCAACACAACAAGAACTAAATAAACATCTAAAACCCATTAGATTACCCAATAACCCAACAAGAACTAAATAAACATCTAAAACCCATTAGATTACCCAATAACCCAACAAGAACTAAATAAACATCTAAAACCCATTAGATTACCCAATAACCCAACAAGAACTAAATAAACATCTAAAACCCATTAGATTACCCAATAACCCAACAAGAACTAAATAAACATCTAAAACCCATTAGATTACCCAATAACCCAACACAACAAGAACTAAATAAACATCTAAAACCCATTAGATTACCCAATAACCCAACAAGAACTAAATAAACATCTAAAACCCATTAGATTACCCAATAACCCAACACAACAAGAACTAAATAAACATCTAAAATCCATTAGATTACCCAATAACCCAACAAGAACTAAATAAACATCTAAAACCCATTAGATTACCCAATAACCCAACAAGAACTAAATAAACATCTAAAACCCATTAGATTACCCAATAACCCAACAAGAACTAAATAAACATCTAAAATCTATAAAACCACAGAAGGCTTGAGGTCGAGATAGCAACAGAAATTAACTGCTGAAAAACAACACACCTGAGTTGCAAAATGCTGTGTTAAACTATACAACATGGTACTAACGTCTGTCTGCTTTCCTGATGTCTGGAACCAGGGGCTCATCTCTCCTATCCACAAAAGTGTAGACAAATCAGATTTAATTACAGGGGAATTTGCATAAACAGCAACTCGGGAAAGGTTTTCTGTCGGATTTACAATTCAAGAATTCTAACTTTTGTTCAAGAAGAAAATGTAATAAGTTAATGTCAAATTGTCTTTCTCCCCAACCATCACACTGCTGACCTTACACACTCTAATTAATAAATAATACGTACTTTCTTCACTTTAAAAATAATTTCATTCTATTTTGCATGAAGGTCTATTCTTCTCTAAAGAGGGCTTGGTGGTAAGGTGTGTGACTTAATAAAATGTATGTACACAGAAAACAAGTGTGCAATAAAAATTAAAACCAAAGAACCTTTTCAACGTTTATATCAATGAATTAGCAGACATGTTGGACCATTCTGACACCCCAAGACTCACGCTATTAGACACAGAGGTAAAATACCTGCTCTATGCTAATGATTTGGTTATTCTGTCACCAACAAAAGGTCTTCATCAGAACATTAACTTTCTAGAATAATATTAGTCTTCAACAGAACATTAACATTCTAGAACAATATTGGTCTTCAACAGAACATTAACATTCTAGAATAATATTGGTCTTCAACAGAACATTAACATTCTAGAACAATATTGGTCTTCAACAGAACATTAACATTCTAGAACAATATTGGTCTTCAACAGAACATTAATCCCTACGGTCCTTCTGTAGCTCAGTTGGTAGAGCATGGTGCTTGTAATGCCAGGGTAGTGGGTTTGATTCCCGGGACCACCCATACGTAGAATGTATGCACACATGACTGTAAGTTGCTTTGGATAAAAGCGTCTGCTAAATGGCATATTATTTTATTATTATTATTTACACGCAGAATTCCAAAGAAATATACCAGCTAATGCATGTAGGGCAGAATGAGGCCACTTTCCATTGGTGATGAAAATGCAAAACAATATCATTACAATGTTGGCTACACCTAAATTCAAGTCCAAATTCAAGTCTCCAATTTAAAGCACTTCAAACCCAACAGCTGAGCCCAGAAACGCGCCCTCTAGTCAGCTGGTGTTGGACCTAACCAACCAAGCAGTCTCCAAAACCGCTTCAAAATAAATAATTCAAGTTAACAAACCATTAACCAATCAAAGGACTCATAAACGTAACAAAATCACAAAGCCGACTAAATTGCTATCTGGCCCTAAACAGAAAATATGAATTGGCTGATTATCTCTACTCTGTCAGAGATACGAAGCAGGGACAGATCCTTACCAAGTACAGGCTAATTGGCCACCGATTGACAATAGAAACCGACAGACCTAAAAAGACATGGCTACCCAAAGAGGAGCGTGTATGTGGTCACTGCAAGACAGGGGAGGAAAAAACAGAGATGCACGTTCTCCTTTACTTTGACAAATATAATCCTCACCAAGAGATTAATCATTTGTAGAAATTAACAGATTTATTCCAAGTTTGAATTGATTAAACCCAGAGGAAAATCCCAAAATATTTATGGGTGAATCAGGGACACTGAATTATAACATCTGCATAGCAAGCAGTTAACTTACTTATTATGAGTATTATTGTTGTTATTATTATTATTGTTGTGATTGTTATTCCAAACAGTAGTGGTGTGGATAGTACAGGCGATGGTAACAGCAGTAGTATAGTGATGGTGGTAGTAGTAGTAGAGTTGTAAAGGTGACACAGTTAGTTAGTTAGTTAGTTAGTTAGTTAGTTAGTTAGTTAGTTAGTTAGTTAGTTAGTTAGTTAGTTAGTTAGTTAGTTAGTTAGTAATACATTAGTTATAGATTTAGTAGATAGAGATATTGGAGGTTGAAATTATACTAGTGGGAATTGTAGTAGTAGAGAACAAAAATGATAAAAAATAAACGCAACATGTAAAAATTCCAGAAATGTTCCATATTCACACAAAAAAGCTTATTTCTCTCAAATGTTGTGTACAAATTTGTTTACACCCCTGTTAGTCCACCAGAGCTGTTGCCAGAGAATTTAATGATAATTTGTCTACCATATGCTGCCTCCAATGTCGTTTTAGAGAATTTGGCAGTACGTCCAACCAGCCTCACAATCGCAGACCACGCCAACCCAGGACCTCCACACCTGCGGGATCATCTGAGACCAGCCACCCGGACAGCTGATGAAACTGTGGGATTGCAAATTCAAAAGAATTTCTGCACAAACTGTCAGAAAGCATCTCAGGGAAGCTCATCTACGTGATCATCGTCCTCACCAGGCTTTTGACCTGACTGTAGTGTCGTAAATAACTTCTTCTGGGGGCTCACCTTCGATGTCCACTGACACGCTGGAGAAGTGTGCTCGTCTTGGATGAATGGTATGGGATGCACAGACATAAGCTATGGACAACAAACACAATTGCATTTCAGCGATGGCCATTTGAGATATTGTGAAGAGATCCTGAAGCCTATTGTCGTGCCATTCATCCACCACCATCACCTCATGTTTCAGCATGATAATTCAGGGCCCGATTTCACAAAGATATGTATAAAACTGTCGGAAGCTGAATATGTCCCAGTTCTTCCATGGCCTGCATACTCACCAGACCTGTCACTCATTAAGCATGTTTGGGATGCTCTGGATTGACAGGTATTACAGCATGTTCCAGTTCCCACCAATATCCAGCAACTTCACACAGCCATTGAAGAGGGACAACATTCCACAGGCCACAATCAACAGCCTGGTCAACTCTATGTGAAGGAGATGTGTCGCACTGCACGAGGCAAACGGTGGTCACACCAGATACTGACTGGTTCCTGATCCATGCCCCTACTTTAAAAAAGATAGCTGTGACCAACAGATGAATATCTGTATTCACAGTCATGTGAAATCAACAGATTAGGGCCTAATGAATTTATTTCAATTGACTGATTTCATGATATGAACTGAAACTGAGTAAAATCAATGAAATCGTTGCATGTGGCATTTATATTTTTGTTCAGTGTAACTGCATCCATTTGGATGCTGCTTTGGTTTTGATGAGGATACATGATGATTTAAATATGGTTGGATAATTAGAGTCCTTCTAATGTCTTACCCAGTCCCCCTCACCCTCCCCTCACCCCCTCTCTCTCCCCTGCCCACTAACCCTCTCTCTCTCCCCTCCCCACTCACCCCCTCTCTCTCCCCTGCCCACTAACCCTCTCTCTCTCCCCTCCCCACTCACCCCCCTCTCTTTCCTTCCACCCTCACCCACTCACCCCCTCTCTCTCCCCTCAACCACTCAACCCCCTCTCCCCTCACCCACTCACCCCCTCTCTCCCCTCACCCACTCACCCCCTCTCTCCCCTCACCCACTCACCCCCTCTCTCTCCCCTCACCCACTCACACCCCGTCTCTCCCCTCACCCACTCACCCCCTCTCTCTCCCCTCACTCACTCACCCCACCTCTCTCCCCTCACCCACTCACCCCCTCTCTCCCCTCACCCACTCACCCCCTCTCTCTCCCCTCACCCACTCACCCCCCTCTCTGCCCTCACCCACTCACCCCCCCTCTCCCCCCCCCCCCACCCCCTCTCTCTTTCCTTGCCCCCTCACCCACTCACCCCTTCTCTCTCCCCTCACCCACTCACCCCCTCTCTCTCCCCTCCCCACTCACCCCCTCTCTCTTTCCTTGCCCCCTCACCCACTCGCCCCTCTCTCTCCCCTCACCTACTCACCCCCTCTCTCTTTCCTCACCCACTCACCCCCTCTCTCTTTCCTTGCCCCCTCACCCACTCACCCCTTCTCTCTCCCCTCACCCACTCACCCCCTCTCTCTCCCCTCCCCACTCACCCCCTCTCTCTTTCCTTGCCCCCTCACCCACTCACCCCTTCTCTCTCCCCTCACCCACTCACCCCCTCTCTCTCCGTCTCACCTACTCACCCCCTCTCTCTTTCCTTGCCCCCTCACCCACTCGCCCCCTCTCTCTCCCCTCCCCACTCACCCCCTCTCTCTTTCACCTACTCAGCCCCTATCTCTCCTCCTCCCCCTTCGGTCTCCAATTGGTCTCCCATCCAGGCGTTAATGTACAGCACCATACAATATGTTACATTTTTAAGAATACTTTTTGAATGAGTGTGCAAAAGTGCTATTATTACTTCTATGCCCAGCAGAGAAAATGTATTATTTCCCCATACAATTATGCCATTATGCTTGTAACCCTGGCAGATAAAGAAAAGCTGTTCTATATCTCTGTCATGTTGGTGTAAGGAAAGAAGTAGCTGACTATAATGGGCTCCGGACAGTCAGGATTCCATAATATATTTTAAGTGTTTTACACTAGCTATTGTATTTTGCTCTGTAGGTTATTATTCCCCAATGGTACCCTTATTTCTTCTAAAGTGCACTACGTTTGATCCAAAGCAGTGTTAAATAGGGTGCCATTTGGGACGCACATGATATTCTCAGTGTGCTGCTTTGCAACCTGGTCTCAGAGAGCGTGTACTATGGTACGTCTAGTCTGTGAGACCAGGCTGTGGAAGCTTTACGATGGATGTGAACCTGGGGAGGTAAAGCAAAGGCAGTGTCTCTTAGTGTCTCAACGATGGGGATGTTTTATACTGAAGACCACAAGTGCACATTACATCATGTACTGTAGGAGATTTCTAGGATAGATAAGGTGGGTTTTACCTGTCAATCATTATGACCTTACAAATGTCCTCCTGAAACGTTACTGTTCAATTTGGGTTGAGTCCCAAATGGCAACCTATTCCCTATATAGTGCACTACTTTAGACTAGAGTCCTACTCCCTATATAGTGCACTACCTTAGACCAGAGCCCTATATAGTGCACTACTTAAAATATATCACTAGCCACTTTAAACAATACTACCTAATATAATGTTTACATACCCTACATTATTAATCTCATATGTATATACTGTACTCTATACCATCTACTACATCTTAATGTAATACATGCATCACTAGCCACTTTAACTATGCCACTTTGTTTACATACTCTCATATATATATATATATATATATATACTGTACTCAATACCATCTACTGCATCTTGCCTATGCCGTTCTGTACCATCACTCATTCATATATCTTTATGTACATATTCTTTATCCCCTTACACTTGTGTCTATAAGGTAGTAGTTTTGGAAATGTTAGCTAGATTACTTGTTGGTTATTACTGCATTGTCGGAACTAGAAGCACAAGCATTTCACAACACTCGCATTAACATCTGCTAACCATGTGTATGTGACAAATAAAATTTGATTTGACTTTAGACCAGAGCCCTACTCCCTACATAGTGTGCTACTTTAGACCAGGGCCCTATATAGTGCACTACTTTAGACCAGGGCCCATTTGGTAGACAAGCGCTGGATTCTTGTAAAATAGTTAAACCCTGTGGACTTGTCAGAACTGCGTAGCATCTGTAGAAGCAGGTTACAAAATGGTGGTGGTATTTATTTACAGGTGCAGAGGGTGTCTAAAACTGAATCCAAAATAAGCCCAGGGCTTTAATGAACACTGACGTGGGCCTAGAGACGTACACTTGAAAAATAACAAACAATAATGGAAATGAACAATAACTGAAGCTACGACTGTTAACCTTTTACTGCAGTGGCCTAAATCATTGTCACACAGATAGTTTTTGTTTGGTATTCTTAAAGAAATATACCTTGAAACGAAAGTATACACCTCACACACATCATTTTGATCTTTAAAAAATAAGAAGACACTTGAACCATGTCAGATATAGAGGTGAAATGTGTTACATTTTGCGTTCGCATCCCAATATTACACTTTATATACATTACAGAAGACTGAAATATAACAAAACTATTTGACATAGAAACACTGGATTCTCAGCAACAACAACAAAAAAACTTTATTCATTATGAAATAAAAATTAAAAATATTTTTAAAAACATTCCACCCATGAGGCCACTAGAGGGAGATTTGGTCATTGGGCTGCAGGAAGGTTCAGGCCCAATGCAGCCGTTTAAAAAAAATAACAACATCAAATAATTTCTGGGTAACAATGAAGTACTGGAATAGATGTCCATTCAAATGGGCAAAAATGGCTTTTTAGTGAAAAACTATTTCTCGAGCAAGGATTTTGCTAGGACTGTCTGTGAGTGGTGTGAGTGGGGAGGGGAACACTGAAAACTAGCTGATATTGACAGAGAGGTTTGGAACTCTCTTTGTTATTGATCTCTTAACCAATTAAAACGCATGGTGATGTCACCATGGAATTCCGAAACTCCCGCCCCTGCAAACCTGCTGATTAGAAGGTCTTGTGTGGATTATATTTTCAACCAACAACAATCGGGAAATAATACTGATCACATTTTTTCACAATTTTACAGGTTCAGTTTCATCCTCTGTTATAGAATATGATATAAAAACAACATTTTGACTGTACAGTGCTTCTAACACCTTAGAACTAGGCAGAGCTTAAACTATTCCCCACGCAGCAGAGTTGAAGCAGAGCCCTGGGACATGTCACTCCAGCCTAAGATCTTATTGAAATGACTACCTGAACAGGTAACCCAAGCCCTTACCACTGGGATTATCCAAAATCAACCTAAAAGGTATTTTCATTAACTAACATAAATAATTCCCTAAAAAACTATAGTTCTCCATATCTTATTAGGCACATTTTGACATATCAGGACATCATTTAAAATATCATAAAATTAATTTAAAAATATAGGAAAATCCCCATCAACGTGGAACATTCTAAAATACGGAAGTTTTCCACTATGTGGACGTGACTGCACCAATCGGTGGTGGACGTGACTGCACCAATCGGTGGTGGACGTGACTGCACCAATCGGTGGTGGACGTGACTGCACCAATCGGTGATGGACGTGACTGCATCAATCGAAGGTGGACGTGACTGCACCAATCGGTGGTGGACGTGACTGCACCAATCGGTGGTGGACGTGACTGCACCAATCGGTGGTGGACGTGACTGCACCAATCGGTGGTGGACGTGACTGCACCAATCGGTGGTGGACGTGACTGCACCAATCGGTGGTGGACGTGACTGCACCAATCGATGGTGGACGTGACTGCACCAATCGGTGGTGGACGTGACTGCACCAATCGGTGGTGGACGTGACTGCACCAATCGGTGGTGGACGTGACTGCACCAATCGGTGGTGGATGGACGTGACTGCACCAATCGGTGGTGGACGTGACTGCACCAATCGGTGGTGGACGTGACTGCACCAATCGGTGGTGGAAGTGACTGCACCAATCGGTGATGGACGTGACTGCATCAATCGAAGGTGGACGTGACTGCACCAATCGGTGGTGGACGTGACTGCACCGATCGGTGGTGGACGTGACTGCACCGATCGGTGGTGGACGTGACTGCACCGATCGGTGGTGGACGTGACTGCACCAATCGGTGGTGGACGTGACTGCACCAATCGGTGGTGGACGTGACTGCACCAATCGGTGGTGGACGTGACTGCACCAATCGGTGGTGGACGTGACTGCACCAATCGGTGGTGGACGTGACTGCACCAATCGATGGTGGACGTGACTGCACCAATCGGTGGTGGACGTGACTGCACCAATCGGTGGTGGACGTGACTGCACCAATCGATGGTGGACATGACTGCACCAATCGGTGGTGGACGTGACTGCACCAATCGGTGGTGGACGTGACTGCACCAATCGGTGGTGGACGTGACTGCACCAATCGGTGGTGGACGTGACCGTAAACTGAGTGCACAAAACATTAGGAACACCAGCTCTTTCCATGATTTAGACTGACCAGGTGAATCCAGGTGAAAGATATGATCCCTTATTGACGCCACCTGTTAAATCCACTTCAACCACTGTAGATGAAGGAGAGGAGACCTGGTTAAAGGGGAGGAGACCTGGTTAAAGGGGAGGAGACCTGGTTAAAGGGGAGGAGACCTGGTTAAAGGGGAGGAGACCTGGTTAAAGGGGAGGAGACAGGTTAAAACATATATTTGAGACAATTGATACATGGATTGTGTATATGTGCCATTCAGAGGTTGAATGGGAAAGACTAAATATTTAAGTGCCTTTGAACAGGATACGGTAGTAGGTGCCAGGCGCACCGGTTTGAGTGAGTCAAGAACTGCAACACTGCTGGGGTTTTCACACTCAACTGTTTCCCGTTTGTATCAAGAAAGGTTCATCACCCAAAGGACATCCAGCCAACTTTACACAACTGTGGTCATCATGGAATGCTTTCGACACCTTGTAGAGTCCATGCCCCGACAATGTGAGGCTGTTCTGTGGGCAAAAGGGGGGGCCACTAAATATTAGGAAGATGTTCT
>NC_060175.1:8049055-8206555 GCF_021184085.1 Oncorhynchus gorbuscha
TGGAGACAGTATTGGAGATGGTATTGGAGACGGTATTGGAGACAGTATTGGAGATGGTATTGGAGACGGTATTGGAGATGGTATTGGAGACGGTATTGGAGACGGTATTGGAGATGGTATTGGAGACGGTATTGGAGACAGTATTGGAGATGGTATTGGAGACAGTGTTGGAGACGGTATTGGAGACGGTGTTGGAGACAGTATTGGAGATGGTATTGGAGACGGTATTGGAGACAGTATTGGAGATGGTATTGGAGACAGTATTGGAGATGGTATTGGAGACAGTATTGGAGACGGTATTGGAGACGATATTGGAGACAGTGTTGGAGACGGTATTGGAGACGGTGTTGGAGACAGTATTGGAGATGGTATTGGAGATGGTATTGGAGACGGTATTGGAGACAGTATTGGAGACAATATTGGAGACGGTATTGGAGATGGTATTGGAGACGGTATTGGAGACGGTATTGGAGACAGAATTGGAGATGGTATTGGAGAGAGTATTGGGCTGTACTCATAACGTTGTCTTTAAGACTGTATGAGAGTGGAGAACCAGAAGAACCCCAAGATGACATTTTGTTACTTTCACAGGAGTCAGAGGGTACATTTTCATGCCGCAAGTACCTTGGTGCATAGTGTCACCTGTGCCTTTTCTTCTTCTTTTCTTCAGAAGGAAACGAGTACTGATAGAACCAACTCCTGCACGTTGGTGTGGTCAATACACTAACGTGCAACAACAATGAAAATAAATACATTGTCTCTTTAACCTTTGAAGTGTTAGGATCGTATAGTAGTAGAGAATTGGGGTTGAGACAATGTTTTTTTTTACATTCACTTGTCACTCCCTCAAGGGAAATACAGTATTCCTTCTAACAAAGCTATCGACAAGTTTTTCAGGATTTTTAAAATACGTTTTTGATGTTCTGTCACACTTCTTACTCCACAATCTCCTAACATGATACAACCAAGCCGATTCACCTCCAAGCACCAATTGCTTATCATAAAGCACTTTTTTAATCTTTATTTCCTGAAATTTCCCCGGCAAAACTCTCATTCCGTCAGTGTAATGAAGCATATGGCCCCAGCCAGGTGGTGTTGTTATAAGATTAAACCCAAGGTCTGTCCCTGACACAGATAACATCCGAGACGATGACCCCAATGTAATCTCTCAGGATTATACAAGAGGTTGCATGGAGAGACCACACAGCGTGTGTGAGTGTGTGTTGCTTGGGGAGACCACAGTGTGTGTGTGTGTGTGTGTGTGTGTGTGTGTGTGTGTGTGTGTGTGTGTGTGTGTGTGTGTGTGTGTGTGTGTGTGTGTGTGTGTGTGTGTGTGTGTGTGTGTGTGTGTGTGTGTGTGTGTGTGTGTGTGTGTGTGTGTGTGTGTGTGTGTGTGTGTTGCTTGGGGAGACGATGTGCGTGTGTGTGAGCTCAGAGCCTCCTGGCCCAGTGGAGTAACAGCTCTCAATCACAGAGTAATAATGACTGGCCTGTCTCTGACTCCACAGACTAATAATGACTCGCCTGTCTCTGAGTCATCAGCTAATAATGACTGGCCTGTCTCTGACTCCACAGACTAATGACGAATGGCCTGTCTCTGACTCCACAGACTAATGATGAATGGCCTGTCTCTAAATCCTCAGACTAATAATGACTCGCCTGTCTCTGAGTCATCAGCTAATAATGACTGGCCTGTCTCTGACTCCACAGACTAATAATGACTGGCCTGTCTCTGACTCCACAGAACGATAATGAATCGCCTGTCTCTGAGTCATCAGCTAATAATGACTGGCCTGTCTCTGACTCCACAGACTAATAATGACTGGCCTGTCTCTGAGTCATCAGCTAATGATGAATGGCCTGTCTCTGACTCCACAGACTAATAATGACTGGCCTGTCTCTGACTCCACAGACTAATAATGACTGGCCTGTCTCTGACTCCACAGACTAATGATGAATGGCCTGTCTCTGACTCCACAGACTAATAATGACTGGCCTGTCTCTGACTCCACACTAAAATATTTAACTCCATCAAAGTGACAAAGGGACATTTCTCCCAGGTTGAGGTTTATTGTCATGAGTTTTGTCCTGGAGGCAGAACCAAACGATTTCCTTTAGACAGGCCAGCTGCCTGTGGGCTTTATTAGTCCAAATGGGCTTTTTTAGAAAAATGCACTAAAAAAATATACGCATTTTGGTCTTAACTTAAGGTTCGGGTTAGGTTTAAAATCAGATTTTATGTATTTGTATGCCAGCTAGTGACTACTCTGCAGAGTAGCCTCCAGAGCAAGATTTAATGACGAAAAACACTAACCTGCACATTTGTCATACATAAAATATATTCTAAACAGAGAAGTCCTTTGTCCTCTAGCAGCTATATGTAATAGGACATGCATCACTACACCTGAATGTTATCCTGTTCTCTTTATAATGAACTAGAGCCCCGTGGGTTGGTCTACACTGTTGCACCATGTAGGGAATAGGGTTCCATAGGGCTCTGGTCTACACTGTTGCACCATGTAGGGAATAGGGTTCCATAGGGCTCTGGTCTACACTGTTGCACCATGTAGGGAATAGGGTTCCATAGGGCTCTGGTCTACACTGTTGCACCATGTAGGGAATAGGGTTCCATAGGGCTCTGGTCTACACTGTTGCACTATATAGGGAATAGGGTTCCATAGGGCTCTGGTCTAAAGTAGTACACTATGTAGGGAATAGGGTTCCATAGGGCTCTGGTCTAAAGTAGTACACTATATAGGGAATAGGGTTCCGTAGGGCTCTGGTCTAAAGTAGTACACTATGTAGGGAATAGGGTTCCGTAGGGCTCTGGTCTAAAGTAGTGCACTATGTAGGGAAAAGGGTTCCATAGGGCTCTGGTCTATAGTAGTGCACTATATAGGGAATAGGGTTCCATAGGGCTCTGGTCTAAAGTAGTGCACTATATAGGGAATAGGGTTCCATAGGGCTCTGGTCTAAAGTAGTGCACTATGTAGGGAATAGGGTGCCATTCAGGATGTAGCCAGAAGGAGAGATGTTTAGAAGTTGACAATCTTCTCCTCAGGTTCAATATTTAGATAATAGGTTAGTGTGAAACAACTTACTATGAATGAGACTGTACCATGTTAATCTCTCTCTCTAGGTTACTATGAATGAGACTGTCCCATGTTAATCTCTCTCTAGGTTACTATGAATGAGACTGTACCATGTTAATCTCTCTCTAGGTTACTATGAATGAGACTGTCCCATGTTAATCTCTCTCTATGTTACTATGAATGAGACTGTAGCATGTTAATCTCTCTCTCTCTCTCTCTCTAGGTTACTATGAATGAGACTGTACCATGTTAATCTCTCTCTAGGTTACTATGAATGAGACTGTACTGTGTTAATCTCTCTCTCTCTCTCTAGGTTACTATGAATGAGACTGTACCATGTTAATCTCTCTCTCTCTAGGTTACTATGAATGAGACTGTACCATGTTAATCTCTCTCTCTAGGTTACTATGAATGAGACTGTACCATGTTAATCTCTCTCTCTAGGTTACTATGAATGAGACTGTACCATGTTAATCTCTCTCTCTAGGTTACTATGAATGAGACTGTACCATGTTAATCTCTATCTCTCTCTAGGTTACTATGAATGAGACTGTACCATGTTAATCTCTCTCTCTCTCTCTCTCTCTCTCTCTCTCTCTCTCTCTCTCTCTCTCTCTCTAGGTTACTATGAATGAGACTGTACCATGTTAATCTCTCTCTCTAGGTTACTATGAATGAGACTGTACCATGTTAATCTCTCTCTCTATGTTACTATGAATGAGACTGTACCATGTTAATCTCTCTCTCTCTAGGTTACTATGAATGAGACTGTACCATGTTAATCTCTCTCTAGGTTACTATGAATGAATGAGACTAGGTTACTATGAATGAGACTGTACCATGTTAATCTCTCTCTCTAGGTTACTATGAATGAGACTGTACCATGTTAATCTCTCTCTCTAGGTTACTATGAATGAGACTGTACCATGTTAATCTCTCTCTCTCTAGGTTACTATGAATGAGACTGTACCATGTTAATCTCTCTCTCTAGGTTACTATGAATGAGACTGTACCATGTTAATCTCTCTCTCTATGTTACTATGAATGAGACTGTCCCATGTTAATCTCTCTCTCTCTCTCTATGTTACTATGAATGAGACTGTCCCATGTTAATCTCTCTCTCTCTCTAGGTTACTATGAATGAGACTGTACCATGTTAATCTCTCTCTCTCTCTCTCTAGGTTACTATGAATGAGACTGTACCATGTTAATCTCTCTCTATGTTACTATGAATGAGACTGTACCATGTTAATCTCTCTCTCTATGTTACTATGAATGAGACTGTACCATGTTAATCTCTCTCTCTAGGTTACTATGAATGAGACTGTACCATGTTAATCTCTCTCTCTCTCTAGGTTACTATGAATGAGACTGTACCATGCTAATCTCTCTCTCCAGGTTACTATGAATGAGACTGTCCCATGTTAATCTCTCTCTCTCTCTCTATGTTACTATGAATGAGACTGTACCATGTTAATCTCTCTCTCTATGTTACTATGAATGAGACTGTACCATGTTAATCTCTCTCTCTAGGTTACTATGAATGAGACTGTACCATGTTAATCTCTCTCTCTATGTTACTATGAATGAGACTGTCCCATGTTAATCTCTCTCTCTCTCTAGGTTACTATGAATGAGACTGTACCATGTTAATCTCTCTCTCTCTCTCTCTAGGTTACTATGAATGAGACTGTACCATGTTAATCTCTCTCTCTATGTTACTATGAATGAGACTGTACCATGTTAATCTCTCTCTCTATGTTACTATGAATGAGACTGTACCATGTTAATCTCTCTCTCTAGGTTACTATGAATGAGACTGTACCATGTTAATCTCTCTCTCTCTCTAGGTTACTATGAATGAGACTGTACCATGCTAATCTCTCTCTCCAGGTTACTATGAATGAGACTGTCCCATGTTAATCTCTCTCTCTCTCTCTATGTTACTATGAATGAGACTGTACCATGTTAATCTCTCTCTCTATGTTACTATGAATGAGACTGTACCATGTTAATCTCTCTCTCTAGGTTACTATGAATGAGACTGTACCATGTTAATCTCTCTCTCTCTCTAGGTTACTATGAATGAGACTGTACCATGCTAATCTCTCTCTCCAGGTTACTATGAATGAGACTGTCCCATGTTAATCTCTCTCTCTATGTTACTATGAATGAGACTGTCCCATGTTAATCTCTCTCTCTCTCTATGTTACTATGAATGAGACTGTCCCATGTTAATCTCTCTCTCTCTCTAGGTTACTATGAATGAGACTGTACCATGTTAATCTCTCTCTCTCTCTCTCTAGGTTACTATGAATGAGACTGTACCATGCTAATCTCTCTCTCCAGGTTACTATGAATGAGACTGTCCCATGTTAATCTCTCTCTCTATGTTACTATGAATGAGACTGTCCCATGTTAATCTCTCTCTCTCTCTCTATGTTACTATGAATGAGACTGTACCGTGTTAATCTCTCTCTCTAGGTTACTATGAATGAGACTGTACCATGTTAATCTCTCTCTCTATGTTACTATGAATGAGACTGTACCATGTTAATCTCTCTCTCTATGTTACTATGAATGAGACTGTACCGTGTTAATCTCTCTCTCTAGGTTACTATGAATGAGACTGTACCATGTTAATCTCTCTCTCTATGTTACTATGAATGACACTGTCCCATGTTAATCTCTCTCTCTCTCTCTATGTTACTATGAATGAGACTGTACCGTGTTAATCTCTCTCTCTAGGTTACTATGAATGAGACTGTACCATGTTAATCTCTCTCTCTATGTTACTATGAATGAGACTGTACCATGTTAATCTCTCTCTCTAGGTTACTATGAATGAGACTGTACCATGTTATTCTCTCTCTCTCTCTATGTTACTATGAATGAGACTGTACCATGTTAATCTCTCTCTCTCTCTAGGTTACTATGAATGAGACTGTACCATGTTAATCTCTCTCTCTAGGTTACTATGAATGAGACTGTACCATGTTAATCTCTCTCTCTCTCTATGTTACTATGAATGAGACTGTACCATGTTAATCTCTCTCTCTCTCTCTAGGTTACTATGAATGAGACTGTACCATGTTAATCTCTCTCTCTCTAGGTTACTATGAATGAGACTGTACCATGTTAATCTCTCTCTCTAGGTTACTATGAATGAGACTGTACCATGTTAATCTCTCTCTCTCTCTCTATGTTACTATGAATGAGACTGTACCATGTTAATCTCTCTCTCTCTCTATGTTACTATGAATGAGACTGTACCATGTTAATCTTTCTCTCTCTCTATGTTACTATGAATGAGACTGTACCATGTTAATCTCGCTCTCTCTCTAGGTTACTATGAATGAGACTGTACCATGTTAATCTCTCTCTCTCTCTATGTTACTATGAATGAGACTGTACCATGTTAATCTCTCTCTCTCTCTATGTTACTATGAATGAGACTGTACCATGTTAATCTCTCTCTCTAGGTTACTATGAATGAGACTGTACCGTGTTAATCTCTCTCTCTAGGTTACTATTAATGAGACTGTACCATGTTAATCTCTCTCTCTATGTTACTATGAATGAGACTGTACCATGTTAATCTCTCTCTCTCTAGGTTACTATGAATGAGACTGTACCGTGTTAATCTCTCTCTCTCTCTAGGTTACTATGAGTGAGACTGTACCATGTTAATCTCTCTCTCTCTCTATGTTACTATGAATGAGACTGTACCATGTTAATCTCTCTCTCTCTAGGTTACTATGAATGAGACTGTACCATGTTAATCTCTCTCTCTAGGTTACTATGAATGAGACTGTACCGTGTTAATCTCTCTCTCTCTCTAGGTTACTATGAATGAGACTGTACCGTGTTAATCTCTCTCTCTCTCTAGGTTACTATGAATGAGACTGTACCATGTTAATCTCTCTCTCTCTAGGTTACTATGAATGAGACTGTACCGTGTTAATCTCTCTCTCTCTCTCTAGGTTACTATGAATGAGACTGTACCATGTTAATCTCTCTCTCTCTAGGTTACTATGAATGAGACTGTACCATGTTAATCTCTCTCTCTCTCTATGTTACTATGAATGAGACTGTACCATGTTAATCTCTCTCTCTCTCTAGGTTACTATTAATGAGACTGTACCATGTTAATCTCTCTCTCTCTCTAGGTTACTATGAATGAGACTGTACCATGTTAATCTCTCTCTCTCTCTATGTTACTATGAATGAGACTGTACCATGTTAATCTCTCTCTCTCTCTAGGTTACTATGAATGAGACTGTACCATGTTAATCTCTCTCTCTCTCTATGTTACTATGAATGAGACTGTACCATGTTAATCTCTCTCTCTCTCTATGTTACTATGAATGAGACTGTACCGTGTTAATCTCTCTCTCTCTCTAGGTTACTATGAATGAGACTGTACCATGTTAATCTCTCTCTCTAGGTTACTATGAATGAGACTGTAGCATGTTAATCTCTCTCTCTAGGTTACTATGAATGAGACTGTAGCATGTTACTCTCTTCCTCTCTCTCTCTAGTTTGGTGATGTGCAGTGAGCTATGATTCTGCTATGTGTGTGTGGTGAGCTTCTGGGGTTGTGAAGTGTGTTGGATCGGGTCTCCATTGTGATGCTTTTTGAGGCCCAAATAGCTAAATTTCTTCATACCAAAACAGGACTGTGAAACATATACCAACCTTTTTCTCTACCTTCTTAAGTTCATTCAATCATTTAGTTCCTATTGAGATATTCAAGAAGGCTATGTAACGTTGTGACTTCAACCGGTGTTTTTGGTCTTAACGGGCCCAAATCCTAACTTTGAGATGTGTCCGCTGGTTTTCAGGTCGATCATGCGTTGATTATGTAGTGTTTGGTACAGTACCAGTCGAAAGTTTGGACAACACCTACTCATTCAAGGGCTTTTCTTTTCTTTTTACCATTTTCTACAGTGTAGAATAATGGTGTAGACGTCAACACTAACACCTATTGGATGATTTATTTTAGAATTGAAGGCACACACAACCAACATGGATACCACAGAATTCTGCATCGATACGCCATCCCATCTGGTTTGCGTTTAGCGGGACAATCGTTTGTTTTTCAACAGGACAATGACCCAACACACACCTCCAGAATGTGTAAGGGCTAATTTGACCAATAAGGTGAGTGATGGAGTGCTGCATCAGATGACCCGGCCTCCACAATCACCCGACCTCAACCCAATTGAAATGTTTTGGGATAAGTATGACCGCAGAGTGAAGGAAAAGCAGCCAACGAGTGCTCAGCATAGACTGTTGGAAAAGCATTCCAGGTGAAGCTGGTTGAGAGAATACCAAGGCATCAAGGCTAAGTATATTTTCATTTGTACACTTTTTTGGTTACTACATGATTCCATATGTGTTATTTCATAGTGTTGATGTCTTCACTATTATTCTACAATGTAGAAAATAGTAAAAATATAGAAAAACCTTTGGATGAGTAGGTGTTTCCAAACTTTGACTGGTAATTAATATTGATTGAATTGGGAGAAAGAATAAAATGCATAAAATGCATCCACAGTTCTCAAGTTCGGGTTCAGCCCTGTATCAAATCAAATCAAATGATCATGTGATCTTTACTGACCTATCAGATCTTGGTTCTGTCCATGCATGACGATCATGTGATCTTTACTGACCTATCAGATCTTGGTTCTGTCCATGCATGACGATCATGTGATCTTTACTGACCTATCAGATATTGGTTCTGTCCACGCTTGATGATCATGTGATCTTTACTGACCTATCAGATCTTGGTTCTGTCCATGCATGATGATCATGTGATCTTTACTGACCTATCAGATCTTGGTTCTGTCCATGCATGATGATCATGTGACCTTTACTGACCTATCAGATCTTGGTTCTGTCCATGCATGATGATCATGTGATCTTTACTGACCTATCAAATCAAATTGTATTTGTCACATACACATGGTTAGCAGATGCTAATGCGAGTGTAGCGAAATGCTTGTGCTTCTAGTTCCTGACAATGCAGTAATAACCAACGAGTAATCTAATCTAACAATTCCACAACGACATAAGTGTAAAGGGATAAAGAATATGTACATAAAGATATATGAATGAGTGATGGTACAGAACAGCATAGACAAGATGCAGTAGATGGTATAGAGTACAGTATATACATATGAGATGAGTAATGTCAGTTATATAAACATAAAGTGGCATAGTTTACAGTGGCTAGTGATACATGTATTACATAAAGATGGCAAGATGCAGTAGACGGTATAGAGTACAGTATATACATATGAGATGAGTAATGTAGGGTATGTAAACATTATATTAAGTGGCATTGTTTAAAGTGGCAAGTGATACATTTTTTACAGAAATTTCCATTATTGAAGTGGCTGAAGTTGAGTCAGTATGTTGGCAGCAGCCACTCAATGTTAGTGATGTCTGTTTAACAGTCTGATGGCCTTGAGATAGAAGCTGTTTTTCAGTCTCTCGGTCCCTGCTTTGATGCACCTGTACTGACCTCGCCTTCTGGATGATAGCAGGGTGAACAGGCAGTGGCTCGGGTGGTTGATGTCCTTGATGATCTTTATGGCCTTCCTGTAACATCGAGTGGTGTAGGTGTCCTGGAGGGCAGGTAGTTTGCCACCAGTGATGCGTTGTGCAGACCTCACTACCCTCTGGAGAGCCTTGCGGTTGTGGACGTGGCAGGTCCCGTACCAGACGGTGATACAGCCCGACAGGATGCTCTCCATTGTGCTTCCATTAACAATACACACCATTAGGAAGGAGCTGATTATTTTAGATTTGATTACTGGACAAAGTTGTCTCTTTGCCTCCATAAAATTAGCTCTTTAAGCGTCTGTTGTTTATCAATTAATTAGCATTAATTAATTAATTACCTATCCTCCCCTGTCCCGTCCCGTCCCGCACCACTCCCCTCTCCTCTCCTCTCCTCTCCTCTCCTCTCCTCTCCTCTCCTCTCCTCTCCTCTCCTCTCCTCTCCTCTCCTCTCCTCTCCTCTCCTCTCCTCTCCTCTCCTCTCCTCTCCTCTCCTCTCCTCTCTTCTCTTCTCTTCTCCTCTCCTCTCCTCTCCTCTCCTCTCCTCTCCTCTCCTCTCCTCTCCTCTCATCTCCTTTCCTTTCCTTCCTCTCCTCTCCTCTCCTCTCCTCTCCCTCTCCTCTCCTCTCCTCTCCTCTCTTCTCCTCTCCTCTCCTTTCCTTTCCTCTCTTCTCCTCTCCTCTCCTCTCCTCTCATCTCATTTCCTTTCCTCTCCTCTCCTCTCCTCTCCTCTCCTCTCCTCTCCTCTCCTCTCCTATCCTATCCTATCCTATCCTATCCTTTCCACCTCTCTCATCTCCTCTCCTCTCCTCTTTCCTCTCCTCTCCTCTCCTTTCATTTCCTCTCCTCTCCTCTCCTCTCCTCCTCTCTCTCTCTCCTCTCCTCTCCTCTCCTCTCCTCTCCTCTCCTCTCCTCTCCTCTCCTCTCCTCTCCTCTCCTCTCCTCTCCTCTCCTCTCCTCTCTTCTCCTCTCCTCTCCTCTCCTCTCCTCTCCTCTCATTTCCTCTCCTCTCCTATCCTCTCCTCTCCTCTCCTCTCCTCTCCTCTCCTCTCCTCTCCTCTCCTCTCATCTCCTCTCCTCTCCTCTCCTCTCCTCTCCTCTCCTCTTCTCTTCGCCTCTCCTCTCCCATCTTGTCATTGTAAATCCATGGTTCCGTTTGGATGATTGCGTTATAATACCGTAGAGTGTATTATTCAAATAAATGCATTTCTACTGTATCCTGAAAAGCTGTACAGAAAACGATATGCTCAGAGTGTATAAAACTCTTTGATTAAATATTTGTGCTGTATTGAGGACTGGGAGTGTTTCCTGACCAGGGAAAAACAACATTCATTTTATATATGGATGTCATATCATTGAAAAGGCATAAGTGTAGTACTCAAGTCCATGAAAACGAATAGAAATATGTCAATAAGCTATTCATATAGTGTGCAGAAAGGAAAGCTGGGATCTGTCAAAAGTCAACCTCTATCCCCTGCCCGCTGACCTCTGACCTGTTAATTACAGGAAGGCATGTATTGTGGTGAGTCAAGTTGCCTCCATCCTCCCCCACAATCAGGAACAGGGTGGGTTCATCCCTCTGTAGGATAAGGGTGGGTTTATCCCTCTGCAGGATCAGGGTGGGTTTATCCCTCTGCAGGATCAGGGTGGGTTCATCCCTCTGTAGGATAAGGGTGGGTTTATCCCTCTGCAGGATCAGGGTGGGTTTATCCCTCTGAAGGATAAGGGTGGGTTTATCCCTCTGCAGGATCAGGGTGGGTTTATCCCTCTGCAGGATCAGGGTGGGTTTATCAGGGTGGGTTTATCCTCTCAGGGGTGGGTTTAGGATCAGGGTGGGTTTATCCCTCTCAGGATCAGGGTGGGTTTATCCTCTCTGCAGGATCAGGGTGGGTTCAGGATCCCTCTGCAGGATCAGGGTGGGTTTATCCCTCTGCAGGATCAGGGTGGGTTTATCCTCTGCAGGATCAGGGTGGGTTTATCCCTCTGCAGGATCAGGGTGGGTTTATCCCTCTGCAGGATCAGGGTGGGTTTATCTGCAGGATCAGGGTGGGTTTATCCCTCCGCAGGATCAGGGTGGGTTCAGGGTGGGTTTATCCCTCTGCAGGATCAGGGTGGGTTTATCCCTCTGCAGGATCAGGGTGGGTTTATCCCTCTGCAGGATCAGGGTGGGTTTATCCCTCTGCAGGATCAGGGTGGGTTTATCCCTCTGCAGGATCAGGGTGGGTTTATCCCTCTGCAGGATCAGGGTGGGTTTATCCCTCTGCAGGATCAGGGTGGGTTTATCCCTCTGCAGGATCAGGATGGGTTTATCCCTCTGCAGGATCAGGGTGGGTTTATCCCTCTGCAGGATCAGGATGGGTTTATCCCTCTGCAGGATCAGGGTGGGTTTATTCCTCTGCAGGATCAGGATGGGTTTATCCCTCTGCAGGATCAGGATGGGTAATGTTGATTTTCTTGTTCTTGTTCTTCCACTTGAAGGACATGTTGGTCAGCATTACTTGGCAGGGACATAGGTGTGTGTGTGTGTGTGTGTGCGTGCGTGCGTGCGTGCGTGCGTGCGTGCGTGCGTTCGGCCTCTCAGGCTTAGTCAGTCCATGACGAACACATCACTCTCTTGTCTCTCTCTATCGCCGTTCCGGCCGGTCACTTTGGAGCAGTTTCTATGTTTGAAATGACTGACTGTGAGGTGTGATGCTGCCTGAACATTGACTCTGATGTACAGCATCAACTCATGTCATTCTCTGGATCATTCTCTGGGTAGTACTACTGCATCACCACCTGTTGTTCTGGGCAGTATTACTGCATCACCTGTTGTTCTGGGTAGTATTACTGCATCACCTATTGTCCTGGGTAGATTTGATTGTGACAATCTGCCTTTTTGCCATAATGACAAACAGCATCAGTCATATATCTTCAAAACAATATAATTCAATTATATTTTTAAAGTATTGTTATGGAAGATAATTATTTTATATAATGTCATCAAAAAAACAAAACAAAATACCCCCCTTCTAATTTGGCAGCAGCTATTGTCAGTGATTGCTCTGCGTTGCACAGGTGATTAAATAGCCTCTGTGTGTGTCTGTGTGTGTGTCTGTGTGTGTACTGTATGTGTGTCTGTGTGAGTGTGCTTGTACGTGCGTGTGTGTGCTTGTACGTGCGTGTGTGTGCTTGTACGTGCATGTGTGTGCTTGTACGTCCGTGTGTGTGCCTGTACGTGCGTGTGTGTGCTTGTACGTGCGTGTGTGTGCTTGTACGTGTGTGTGTGTGTGCTTGTACGTGTGTCTGTGTGTGTGTGTGTGTATGAGTGCGTGTGTGTGCCTGTACGTGCGTGTGTATGCTTGTACGTCCGTGTGTGTGCTTGTACGTGCGTGTGTGTGCTTGTACGTGCGTGTGTGTGCTTGTACGTGCGTGTGTGTGCTTGTACGTGCGTGTGTGTGCTTGTACGTGCGTGTGTGTGCTTGTACGTGCATGTGTGTGCTTGTACGTGCGTGTGTGTGCTTGTACGTGCGTGTGTGTGCTTGTACGTGCGTGCGCATTTGCACTTTTCATCCTCCCTGAATTATGGGTCACTAATGGGAGAGACGCACTAAAGCACCTAAACCCACAACTCCCACTGGCGATGTGCTCCCACACTGCCACAAATAAGCAATCTAGACAATCATCTGTTTTATTCACTCAAACCAAATATGAACAGGCTCTGAGGAGGTTTGCATATGTAAACTAAAAACCTGCCTACGTTCTTGCCAGATAAATCAGTTTTCTAAATCACGAGAATAAACGCTCAGAAGACATCTCTGTGATTTGTTTGTTCTTAAACAATTGTATATTCGTTGAGCCGTCAAGTCTTCCCATTTGTGGGATTCTCATATGCAAATCAGTCTTATTTAGAGAGTGTTACATTCAGGTGGATCACAGGATGTCAACAACAATAACAACAACAATCATCATCTATTTATTCCAAATGACCGTGGAATATTTGAGTGTCTTTTCTCAGTAAACATATCCTCATCGATAACAACAGTCTTGCCAAGACTTTGGCAGGGTATTTTTGTTTTTATTTTTCAAACACCTGAATCAGCATTTTCCTGCAATCTAGAGCCATAACCAACATATGTATTTTATTCTGCATGTCTAAGCACACCTCTTGACCAGTCTGTATCCTCCTGGCTGGGGGTTCTATTTAAAGAAACTACCCATGATTCTCTTCATCTCTTCTAAAATATGGGTAAAGGACTGAAAGGAATGCGAGTCTTAGTCATTAAATTTAGATATATTTCTAAAGTCTACCCAACCCTGCCTGCAGACAAGCCAGCTATGATAGTTAGACAAGCTAGCTACCCTTAACTTGATAGCCTGAAATGTGTTTTTGGTAGCTAGGTTACGAGGTTGGGAGATTGGGAACATATCTTGGCTAGCTAAAGACAACTTTATAAAATTGCTAATTGGCTAGTAGTATTACAGATTAAAAAAAAAATAAAAAAACTATAATGATAATACAAGTATTGGCCAGGTGCTTTTCTCCAGAGAGAGAACGAGAGAGATGGAGAGAGAGGAAAATGGAGTCTGTCTGAGGAGGTCTTCAAAGCTTCAGTCACATTATATATTTGACAGTCATTTCCTTTGCCCCCCCCCTCCCAAAATGACTGGCAAATCATCTGTCACTTTTGGAGACGTTAACATATAAACTTATTTCAGTTTTGCTTTCTCCTATAGACTTGTTTTGGCTTATTCTCCGTATGAAGATATCCTTGATAACGACAGTTACGAGGGTTTGGCAGCCTGTTGCACAACAGGTGTCATATAAGTTTTCTGCTGGAATTACATGTCAGCCTATTGGAGCTGGTCATTAGGGTTTAAACATTCTCTCCGTCAGGGGTGTGTGTGTGTGTGTGTGTGTGTGTGTGTGTGTGTGTGTGTGTGTGTGTGTGTGTGTGTGTGTGTGTGTGTGTGTGTGTGTGTGTGTGTGTGTGTGTGTGTGTGTGTGTGCGTGCGTATAGGGCCTCTGGTGTGCGTGGCTGTTGTGAGTGTGTGTGCGTGTGTGTTTATATTCCACGTTCTGTATGTGTGCTTGCTTGCATGTACATGTGTGTGTGTGCTTTCTGAGTGTGTGTGTGTGTGTTTATATTCCACGTTCTGTATGTGTGCTTGCTTGCATGTACATGTGTGTGTGTGCTTTGTGTGTGTGTGTGTGTGTGTGTGTGTGTGTGTGTGTGTGTGTGTGTGTGTGTGTGTGTGTGTGTGTGTGTGTGTGTGTGTGTGTGTGTGTGTGTGTGTGCGTGTCCTCCAGCCAGGGTCTCCCACCGGAGATGCCTTCAGACACGTTGGCCCTCCCACACCACACACCGCTAATTGGCCTGTCACACCTTCGATCTGGCTCCCAGGATCTGTGTCATGTCAGGAGATGTGATTTTACTGGACAGCGCTAGCCCCCGCCAGGCCTGCAGGGATTTTTTTTTTTTCCTCAGTTCAGGAAAGACAAAAGATGATAGGAGGTTCTTTAGGGTAGCACAGAGTCACGACACAGGACACAGGAAGGCACGACTTACACCCACATTCTCCCATTTAGGTCGGAATGAATGACTTGGCTAGCCTACACACCGTGATGGAACTTGAGGATTTCATGCAAGGTGAACACACAGCAGACACCATATAGATTTATACTATATAGACCTATACTATATAGACCTATACCATATAGAGCTATACTATATACTATATAGACCTATACTATATAGACCTATACTATATAGACCTACACTATATAGAGCTATACTATATAGACCTATACTATATAGACCTATAATATATAGACCTATACCATATAGACCTATACAATATAGAGCTATACTATATAGACCTACACTATATAGACCTTTATACTATATAGACCTATAATATATAGACCTATACAATATAGAGCTATACATATAGACCTATACTATATAGACCTATACAATATAGAGCTATACTATATAGACCTATAACATATAGCTATACTATATAGAGCTATACTATACTATATAGACTATACTATATACAATATAGACCTATATATAACATATAGAGCTATACTATACAATATAGAGCTATACTATATAGACCTATAATATATAGAGCTATATATAGCTATACTATATAGAGCTATAACATATAGAGCTATACTATATAGACCTATACCATATAGATTTATACTATATAGACCTATACCATATAGACCTATACAATATAGAGCTATACTATATAGACCTACACTATATAGACCTATACTATATAGACCTATAATATATAGACCTATACCATATAGACCTATACAATATAGAGCTATACTATATAGACCTACACTATATAGACCTATACTATATAGACCTATAATATATAGAGCTATACTATATAGAGCTATGCTATATAGACCTATAACATATAGAGCTATACTATATAGACCTATAACATATAGAGCTATACTATATAGACCTATACCATATCCTGTAGCTCAGTTGGTAGAGCATGGCGCTTGTAACGCCAGGGTAGTGGGTTTGATTCCCGGGACCACCCATACGTAGAATGTATGCACACATGACTGTAAGTTGCTTTGGATAAAAGCGTCTGCTAAATGGCATATATTATTATTATTATTATTATTATTACTATATAGACCTATACCATATAGAGCTATACAATATAGAGCTATACTATATAGACCTATAACATATAGAGCTATACTATATAGACCTATAACATATAGAGCTATACTATATAGAGCTATAACATATAGAGCTATACTATATCGACCTATACCATATAGAGCTATACTATATAGAGCTATAACATATAGAGCTATACTATATAGACCTATAACATATAGAGCTATACTATATCGACCTATACCATATAGAGCTAGACTATATAGAGCTATAACATATAGAGCTATACTATATAGACCTATAACATATAGAGCTATACTATATAGACCTATAACATATAGAGCTATACTATATCGACCTATACCATATAGAGCTAGACTATATAGAGCTATAACATATAGAGCTATACTATATAGACCTATAACATATAGAGCTATACTAAATAGACCTATAACATATAGAGCTATACTATATAGACCTATAGCATATAGACCTATACCATATAGAGCTATACTATATAGACCTATACCATATAGACCTATACCATATAGAGCTATACTATATAGACCTATACCATATAGAGCTATACCATATAGAGCTATACTATATAGACCTATACTATATAGACCTATACTATATAGACCTATACTATATAGACCTATACTATATAGACCTATACTATATAGAGCTATACTATATAGACCTATACTATATAGACCTATACTATATAGACCTATACTATATAGACCTATACTATATAGACCTATAACATATAGAGCACATTGTCAAATCTCGTTTTCTTTGATCGTGTAAATACTCGTTTTTCCACTCGTACCGAGAGCAATGTTCCAGGACTGTTTTACTGTGTTTAAATTAGTCAGCAACAAAACAGCGTAACAAGTTTGGCTGTCAACATTAATAATGAATGAATAAATTTACATTCATGAAAATGGGATGCGCTTCAAAAGTGTTTATCAAAACATGTGTTCATTGTTTCTGATGTATCAATTTAATCACAGTACAGGCAAACATTACGTCAATAACAATAAACTGATTCTCAAATAACACTTAGGTGATAAAATAACAAATATTATTATTATATTGAATAACAAGCTAGTCACCTTACATTTCAAACACAAACACATTCACACGCTCGCTCACATGCTCACACTTAAAGGATCACCAGACCCTCCTCCTCCTCTTCTTCCTCCATTACAGTGTCCTCCTGTGTTGGTTCATCCTTGCCATACCCCGTCTAGGTGCCACAGGTTCACGGCCTCCACGGGGTCGAACTGGTCGACAGCGGGTGAGAGCTGCATGAGCATCATCGGGTAGTGCCGTGTATCAGCTGACGGACGTGCCCTCCAGTCAGACTTGACCTTTGTTTCATGCTGTTGAATCCCCTCTCACACACTGCTGTGGACAATGGGAGAGTCTGGAAGGGGTCGTCGCAGAAGGTTTCGGCACTCCTCTGCGTACTTTATGATTGATCTAATTCTTGAAGAAAGTCAAGTTTCAATTGTAGATATACTTTGATACGCAAAATGAATGATATTACCAGTTCGTTGGCTGAAATATCTTACCAAGGGTGCTGTCTGTAGGAATGGGAGCCAGCCTTGTTGACAGTAGATGGCAGATTTGTTTGCCACAGCCACAGTGGGGATTTTTGGTGTCTTAAGTCCAGTAGAATGCAACACAAGTAGCAAATTTGCTCCACCGGAGTCTCAATGGCCTCTTCTCCAAAATCTGTTGACAAGTAACATAAATATCGCAGTAAATATACGATAACATATTTTGCGACATAACAACAGCCATTGGGGGAATAACCAATTTATTAAATTGCATTGACAAGTATATGTCCAATATTATATAGTAGGAGGCTGTTATATTTATTTGTTTATTTATCCCTTATTTTACCAGGTAAGTTGACTGAGAACACGTTCTCATTTGCAGCAACGACCCGGGGAATAGTTACAGGAGAGAGGAGGGGGATGAATGAGCCAATTGTTAACTGGGGATTATTAGGTGACCGTGATGGTTTGAGGGCCAGAATGGGAATCTCTCTGTCTCTGTCTCTGTCTCTGTCTCTCTCTCTCTCTCTCTGTCTCTCTCTCTCTCTCTCTCTCTCTCTCTCTCTCTCTCTCTCTCTCTCTCTCTCTCTCTCTCTCTCTCTCTCTCTCTCTCTCTCTCTCTCTCTCTCTCTCTCTCTCTCTCTCTCTCTCTCTCTCTCTCTCTGTGTGTCCTCAAATCTCCCTTCCAAGCCTTGGATGCTAACCTTGGGAAGCTTTTAAACCTACTTGTGAGGGTAACCCATGAACCTTCCCTTTTCGGCCTAATTATTTTCAAGCTGAGGACCTTGACTGAAAAATCATGTCAGAATTGTCATGTTTTGTCATTTATTATCTTGTCTTGTCCCTGTGCTTCCCATTCTATTCGTTTCCCTCTGCTGGTCTTATTAGGTTCTTTCCCTCTTTCTATCCCTCTCTCTCCCCCTCCCTCTCTCACTCTCTCGCTCTCTCTTCTCTCTATCGTTCCGTTCCTGCTCCCAGCTGTTCCTATTCCCCTAATCAATCATTTAGTCTTCCCACACCTGTTCCCGATCCTTTCCCCTGATTAGAGTCCCTATTTCTTCCTTTGTGTTCCGTTCCTGTCCTGTCGGTTCCTTGTCTAGATTTCACCGTGCTGTGTTTGTGTATCGCCCTGTCGTGTCGTGTTTTCCTCAGATGCTGCGTGGTGAGCAGGTGTCTGAGTCTGTCTGGTTCAAGTGCCTTCCCGAGGCAACCTGCTGTTCACCTGCTGTTCAAGATCGAGTCTCCAGTTTGTCCTCGTCATTTCGAGTGAAAGTTGTGTTTTTTTGTTTGTATTCACTTTACTGGATTAAAGACTCTGTTTTCGCCAAGTCGCTTTTGGGTCCTCTTTCACCTGCATGACAGAAGGAACCGACCAAGGAATGGACCCAGCGACTTCAGACGCTCGTTACACTGCCGTCGAGATCCAAGGAGCCATGCTCGGCAGACACGAGCAGGAATTGTCTGCTGCTCGCCATGCCGTGGAGAACCTGGCCGCTCAGGTTTCCGACCTCTCTGGACAGTTCCAGAGTCTACGTCTCGTGCCACCTGTTACTTCCTGGCCTGCCGAGCCTCCAGAACCTAGGGTTAATAACCCACCTTGCTACTCCGGGCAGCCCACTGAGTGCCGCTCCTTTCTCACGCAGTGTGAGATTGTGTTCTCTCTCCAACCCAACACATACTCTAGTGAGAGAGCTCGGGTTGCTTACGTCATTTCACTCCTTACTGGCCGGGCTCGAGAATGGGGCACAGCTATCTGGGAGGCAAGGGCTGATTGCTCCAACAAGTTCCAGAACTTTAAAGAGGAGATGATTCGGGTTTTTGACCGTTCAGTTTTTGGTAGGGAGGCTTCTAGGGCCCTGGCTTCCTTATGCCAAGGTGAACGGTCCATAACGGATTATTCTATTGAGTTTCGCACTCTTGCTGCCTCTAGTGAGTGGAACGAGCCGGCGCTGCTCGCTCGTTTTCTGGAGGGACTCCACGCAGTGGTTAGGGATGAGATTCTCTCCCGGGAGGTTCCTTCAGATGTGGACTCTTTGATTGCTCTCGCCATCCGCATAGAACGACGGGTAGATCTTTCGTCACCGGGCTCGTGGAAGAGAGCTCGCATCAACGGTGTTTCCCTGCTCCGCATCGCAACCATCTCCCTCCTCTGGCTCAGAGACTGAGACCATGCAGCTGGGAGGGATTCGCATCTCGACTAAGGAGAGGGAACGGAGGATCACCAACCGCCTGTGCCTCTATTGCGGAGTTGCTGGACATTTTGTTAATTCATGTCCAGTAAAGCCAGAGCTCATCTGTAAGCGGAGGGCTACAGGTGAGCGCAACTACTCAAGTCTCTCCATCAAAATCCTGTACTACTTTGTCGGTCCATCTACGCTGGACCGGTTCGGGTGCTACATGTAGTGCCTTGATAGACTCTGGGGCTGAGGGTTGTTTCATGGACGAAGCATGGGTTCGGAAACATGACATTCCTTTCAGAGAGTTAGAGAAGCCTACGCCCATGTTCGCCTTAGATGGTAGTCATCTTCCCAGTATCAGATTTGAGACACTACCTTTAACCCTCACAGTATCTGGTAACCACAGTGAGACTATTTCTTTTTGATTTTCCGTTCACCGTTTACACCTGTTGTTTTGGGTCATCCCTGGCTAGTATGTCATAATCCTTCTATTAATTGGTCTAGTAATTCTATCCTATCCTGGAACGTTTCTTGTCATGTGAAGTGTTTAATGTCTGCCATCCCTCCCGTTTCTTCTGTCCCTACTTCTCAGGAGGAACCTGGCGATTTGACAGGAGTGCCGGAGGAATATCATGATCTGCGCACGGTCTTCAGTCGGTCCCGAGCCAACTCCCTTCCTCCTCACCGGTCGTATGATTGTAGTATTGATCTCCTTCCGGGGACCACTCCTCCTCGGGGTAGACTATACTCTCTGTCGGCTCCCGAACGAAAGGCTCTCGAGGATTATTTGTCTGTGTCTCTTGACGCCGGTACCATAGTGCCTTCTTCCTCTCCGGCCGGGGCGGGGTTCTTTTTGTTAAGAAGAAGGACGGTACTCTGCGCCCTGCGTGGATTATCGAGGGCTGAATGACATAACGGTTAAGAATCGTTATCCGCTTCCCCTTATGTCATCAGCCTTCGAGATTCTGCAGGGAGCCAGGTGCTTTACTAAGTTGGACCTTCGTAACGCTTACCATCTCGTGCGCATCAGAGAGGGGGACGAGTGGAAAACGGCGTTTAACACTCCGTTAGGGCATTTTGAGTACCGGGTTCTGCCGTTCGGTCTCGCCAATGCGCCAGCTGTTTTTCAGGCATTAGTTAATGATGTTCTGAGAGACATGCTGAACATCTTTGTTTTTGTCTATCTTGACGATATCCTGATTTTTTCTCCGTCACTCGAGATTCATGTTCAGCACGTTCGACGTGTTCTACAGCGCCTTTTAGAGAATTGTCTCTACGTAAAGGCTGAGAAGTGCTCTTTTCATGTCTCCTCCGTTACTTTTCTCGGTTCCGTTATTTCCGCTGAAGGCATTCAGATGGATTCCGCTAAGGTCCAAGCTGTCAGTGATTGGCCCGTTCCAAGGTCACGTGTCGAGTTGCAGCGCTTTTAGGTTTCGCTAATTTCTATCGGCGTTTCATTCGTAATTTCGGTCAAGTTGCTGCCCCTCTCACAGCTCTTACTTCTGTCAAGACGTGTTTTAAGTGGTCCGGTTCCGCCCAGGGAGCTTTTGATCTTCTAAAAGAACGTTTTACGTCCGCTCCTATCCTCGTTACTCCTGACGTCACTAGACAATTCATTGTCGAGGTTGACGCTTCAGAGGTAGGCGTGGGAGCCATTCTATCCCAGCGCTTCCAGTCTGACGATAAGGTTCATCCTTGCGCTTATTTTTCTCATCGCCTGTCGCCATCTGAGCGCAACTATGATGTGGGTAACCGTGAACTGCTCGCCATCCGCTTAGCCCTAGGCGAATGGCGACAGTGGTTGGAGGGGCGACCGTTCCTTTTGTCGTTTGGACAGACCATAAGAACCTTGAGTACATCCGTTCTGCCAAACGACTTAATGCCCGTCAAGCTCGTTGGGCGTTGTTTTTCGCTCGTTTCGAGTTTGTGATTTCTTACCGTCCGGGTAGCAAGAACACCAAGCCTGATGCCTTATCCCGTCTGTTTAGTTCTTCTGTGGCTTCTACTGATCCCGAGGGGATTCTTCCTTATGGGCGTGTTGTCGGGTTAACAGTCTGGGGAATTGAAAGACAGGTTAAGCAAGCACTCACGCACACTGCGTCGCCGCGCGCTTGTCCTAGTAACCTCCTTTTCGTCCCTGTTTCCACTCGTCTGGCTGTTCTTCAGTGGGCTCACTCTGCCAAGTTAGCTGGTCATCCCGGTGTTCGAGGCACTCTTGCGTCTATTCGCCAGCGCTTTTGGTGGCCGACTCAGGAGCGTGACACGCGCCGTTTCGTGGCTGCTTGTTCGGACTGCGCGCAGACTAAGTCGGGTAACTCTCCTCCTGCCGGTCGTCTCAGACCGCTCCCCATTCCTTCTCGACCATGGTCTCACATCGCCCTAGACTTCATTACCGGTCTGCCTTTGTCTGCGGGGAAGACTGTGATTCTTACGGTTGTCGATAGGTTCTCTAAGGCGGCACATTTCATTCCCCTCGCTAAACTTCCTTCCGCTAAGGAGACGGCACAAATCATTATCGAGAATGTATTCAGAATTCATGGCCTCCCGTTAGACGCCGTTTCAGACAGAGGCCCGCAATTCACGTCACAGTTTTGGAGGGAGTTCTGTCGTTTGATTGGTGCGTCCGTCAGTCTCTCTTCCGGGTTTCATCCCCAGTCTAACGGTCAAGCAGAGAGGGCCAATCAGACGATTGGTCGCATACTACGCAGCCTTTCTTTCAGAAACCCTGCGTCTTGGGCAGAACAGCTCCCTGGGCAGAATACGCTCACAATTCGCTTCCTTCGTCTGCTACCGGGTTATCTCCGTTTCAGAGTAGTCTGGGTTACCAGCCTCTGTTCTCATCCCAGCTTGCCGAGTCCAGCGTTCCCTCCGCTCAAGCGTTTGTCCAACGTTGTGAGCGCACCTGGAGGAGGGTGAGGTCTGCACTTTGCCGTTACAGGGCACAGACTGTGAGAGCCGCCAATAAACGCAGGATTAAGAGTCCAAGGTATTGTTGCGGCCAGAGAGTGTGGCTTTCCACTCGCAACCTTCCTCTTACGACAGCTTCTCGTAAGTTGACTCCGCGGTTCATTGGTCCGTTCCGTGTCTCCCAGGTTGTCAATCCTGTCGCTGTGCGACTGCTTCTTCCGCGACATCTTCGTCGCGTCCATCCTGTCTTCCATGTCTCCTGTGTCAAGCCCTTTCTTCGCACCCCCGTTCGTCTTCCCTCCCCCTCCCGTCCTTGTCGAGAGCGCACCTATTTACAAGGTACATAAGATCATGGACATGCGTTCTCGGGGACGGGGTCACCAATACTTAGTGGATTGGGAGGGTTACGGTCCTGAGGAGAGGAGTTGGGTTCCGTCTCGGGACGTGCTGGACCGTTCACTCATTGATGATTTCCTCCGTTGCCGCCAGGATTCCTCCTCGAGTGCGCCAGGAGGCGCTCGGTGAGTGGGGGTACTGTCATGTTTTGTCATTTATTATCTTGTCTTGTCCCTGTGCTTCCCATTCTATTCGTTTCCCTCTGCTGGTCTTATTAGGTTCTTTCCCTCTTTCTATCCCTCTCTCCCCTCCCTCTCTCACTCTCTCGCTCTCTCTTCTCTCTATCGTTCCGTTCCTGCTCCCAGCTGTTCCTATTCCCCTAATCAATCATTTAGTCTTCCCACACCTGTTCCCGATCCTTTCCCCTGATTAGAGTCCCTATTTCTTCCTTTGTGTTCCGTTCCTGTCCTGTCGGTTCCTTGTCTAGATTTCACCGTGCTGTGTTTGTGTATCGCCCTGTCGTGTCGTGTTTTCCTCAGATGCTGCGTGGTGAGCAGGTGTCTGAGTCTGTCTGGTTCAAGTGCCTTCCCGAGGCAACCTGCTGTTCACCTGCTGTTCAAGATCGAGTCTCCAGTTTGTCCTCGTCATTTCGAGTGAAAGTTGTGTTTTTTTGTTTGTATTCACTTTACTGGATTAAAGACTCTGTTTTCGCCAAGTCGCTTTTGGGTCCTCTTTCACCTGCATGACAAGAATGGTATTGATCTTCCTGAACTAAGCAGCAGGTGTATGTTGTATGTGTTGTTGTGTGTGGTACTTACTTATTGTAATTGTTGATGTGTAAGAATGTATGCACACATGACTGTAAGTCGCTTTGGATAAAAGCGTCTGCTAAATGGCATATATTATATTATATTATTATTATAATATGTTATCATGAACACAAATCAAAATAATTAGTAGTTAGCTTACTGGGTCTCGTAGCGTCTAGGCACAGTATTGATGCATTCCAGGCCATCCTCACAGGATGGCGAGTTGCCCCAGTATATGAGCCATGCATCCTGTTTGTTGACCTCTGTTGCACCCGGGGGACTGTGTCAGTACCTCCAGGCTCTGATCAGGCCCTACACCCAAACAAGGGCACTGCGTTCATCCACCTCTGGCCTGCTCGCCTCCCTACCACTGAGGAAGTACAGCTCCCGCTCAGCCCAGTCAAAACTGTTCGCTGCTCTGGCCCCCCAATGGTGGTACAAACTCCCTCACGACGCCAGGACAGCAGAGTCAATCACCACCTTCCGGAGACACCTGAAACCCCACCTCTTTAAGGAATACCTAGGATAGGATAAGTATTCCCTCTCACCCCCCCCCCTTTAAGATTTAGATGCACTATTGTAAAGTGACTGTTCCACTGGATGTCATAAGGTGAATGCACCAAATTTGTAAGTCGCTCTGGATAAGAGCGTCTGCTAATGTCATGCAGGTGAAAGAGGACCCAAAAGCGACTTGGCGAGAACAGAGTCTTTAATCCAGTAACGAAAAACACAATAAAAAAACACAACTTTCACTCGAAATGACGAGGACCGACTGGAGACTCGATCTTGAACAGCAGGTGAACAGCAGGTTGCCTCGGGAAGGCACTTGAACCAAACAGACTCAGACACCTGCTCACCACGCAGCATCTGAGGGAAACACGACACGACAGGGCGATACACAAACACAGCACGGTGAATTCTAGACAAGGAACCGACAGGGCAGAAACGGAAAACAAGAAGAGAAATAGGGACTCTAATCAGGGAAAAGGATCGGGAACAGGTGTGGGAAGACTAAATGATTGATTAGGGGAATAGGAACAGCTGGGAGCAGGAACGGAACGATAGAGAGAAGAGAGAGCGGGAGAGTGAGAGAGGGAGGGGGAGAGAGAGGGACAGAAAGAGGGAACGAACCCAACAAGACCAGCAGGGGGAAACGAACAGAAGGGAAAGCACAAGGACAAGACAATATATGACAAAACATGACAGTACCCCCCCACTCACCGAGCGCCTCCTGGCGCACTCGAGGAGGAATCCTGGCGGCAACGGAGGAAATCATCAATGAGTGAACGGTCCAGCACGTCCCGAGACGGAACCCAACTCCTCTCCTCAGGACCGTAACCCTCCCAATCCACTAAGTATTGGTGACCCCGTCCCCGAGAACGCATGTCCATGATCTTATGTACCTTGTAAATAGGTGCGCTCTCGACAAGGACGGGAGGGGGAGGGAAGACGAACGGGGGTGCGAAGAAAGGGCTTGACACAGGAGACATGGAAGACAGGATGGACGCGACGAAGATGTCGCGGAAGAAGCAGTCGCACAGCGACAGGATTGACGACCTGGGAGACACGGAACGGACCAATGAACCGCGGAGTCAACTTACGAGAAGCTGTCGTAAGGGGAAGGTTGCGAGTGGAAAGCCACACTCTCTGGCCGCAACAATACCTTGGACTCTTAATCCTGCGTTTATTGGCGGCTCTCACAGTCTGTGCCCTGTAACGGCAAAGTGCAGACCTCACCCTCCTCCAGGTGCGCTCACAACGTTGGACAAACGCTTGAGCGGAGGGAACGCTGGACTCGGCAAGCTGGGATGAGAACAGAGGAGGCTGGTAACCCAGACTACTCTGAAACGGAGATAACCCGGTAGCAGACGAAGGAAGCGAATTGTGAGCGTATTCTGCCCAGGGGAGCTGTTCTGCCCAAGACGCAGGGTTTCTGAAAGAAAGGCTGCGTAGTATGCGACCAATCGTCTGATTGGCCCTCTCTGCTTGACCGTTAGACTGGGGATGAAACCCGGAAGAGAGACTGACGGACGCACCAATCAAACGACAGAACTCCCTCCAAAACTGTGACGTGAATTGCGGGCCTCTGTCTGAAACGGCGTCTAACGGGAGGCCATGAATTCTGAACACATTCTCGATAATGATTTGTGCCGTCTCCTTAGCGGAAGGAAGTTTAGCGAGGGAATGAAATGTGCCGCCTTAGAGAACCTATCGACAACCGTAAGAATCACAGTCTTCCCCGCAGACAAAGGCAGACCGGTAATGAAGTCTAGGGCGATGTGAGACCATGGTCGAGAAGGAATGGGGAGCGGTCTGAGACGACCGGCAGGAGGAGAGTTACCCGACTTAGTCTGCGCGCAGTCCGAACAAGCAGCCACGAAACGGCGCGTGTCACGCTCCTGAGTCGGCCACCAAAAGCGCTGGCGAATAGACGCAAGAGTGCCTCGAACACCGGGATGACCAGCTAACTTGGCAGAGTGAGCCCACTGAAGAACAGCCAGACGAGTGGAAACAGGAACGAAAAGGAGGTTACTAGGACAAGCGCGCGGCGACGCAGTGTGCGTGAGTGCTTGCTTAACCTGTCTTTCAATTCCCCAGACTGTCAACCCGACAACACGCCCATAAGGAAGAATCCTCGGGATCAGTAGAAGCCACAGAAGAACTAAACAGACGGGATAAAGCATCAGGCTTGGTGTTCTTGCTACCCGGACGGTAAGAAATCACAAACTCGAAACGAGCGAAAAACAACGCCCAACGAGCTTGACGGGCATTAAGTCGTTTGGCAGAACGGATGTACTCAAGGTTCTTATGGTCTGTCCAAACGACAAAAGGAACGGTCGCCCCTCCAACCACTGTCGCCATTCGCCTAGGGCTAAGCGGATGGCGAGCAGTTCACGGTTACCCACATCATAGTTGCGCTCAGATGGCGACAGGCGATGAGAAAATAAGCGCAAGGATGAACCTTATCGTCAGACTGGAAGCGCTGGGATAGAATGGCTCCCACGCCTACCTCTGAAGCGTCAACCTCGACAATTAATTGTCTAGTGACGTCAGGAGTAACGAGGATAGGAGCGGACGTAAAACGTTCCTTTAGAAGATCAAAAGCTCCCTGGGCGGAACCGGACCACTTAAAACACGTCTTGACAGAAGTAAGAGCTGTGAGAGGGGCAGCAACTTGACCGAAATTACGAATGAAACGCCGATAGAAATTAGCAAAACCTAAAAAGCGCTGCAACTCGACACGTGACCTTGGAACGGGCCAATCACTGACAGCTTGGACCTTAGCGGAATCCATCTGAATGCCTTCAGCGGAAATAACGGAACTGAGAAAAGTAACGGAGGAGACATGAAAAGAGCACTTCTCAGCCTTTACGTAGAGACAATTCTCTAAAAGGCGCTGTAGAACACGTCGAACGTGCTGAACATGAATCTCGAGTGACGGTGAAAAAATCAGGATATCGTCAAGATAGACAAAAACAAAGATGTTCAGCATGTCTCTCAGAACATCATTAACTAATGCCTGAAAAACAGCTGGCGCATTGGCGAGACCAAACGGCAGAACCCGGTACTCAAAATGCCCTAACGGAGTGTTAAACGCCGTTTTCCACTCGTCCCCCTCTCTGATGCGCACGAGATGGTAAGCATTACGAAGGTCCAACTTAGTAAAGCACCTGGCTCCCTGCAGAATCTCGAAGGCTGATGACATAAGGGGAAGCGGATAACGATTCTTAACCGTTATGTCATTCAGCCCTCGATAATCCACGCAGGGGCGCAGAGTACCGTCCTTCTTCTTAACAAAAAGAACCCCGCCCGGCCGGAGAGGAAGAAGGCACTATGGTACCGGCGCCAAGAGACACAGATAAATAATCCTCGAGAGCCTTACGTTCGGGAGCCGACAGAGAGTATAGTCTACCCCGAGGAGGAGTGGTCCCCGGAAGGAGATCAATACTACAATCATACGACCGGTGAGGAGGAAGGGAGTTGGCTCGGGACCGACTGAAGACCGTGCGCAGATCATGATATTCCTCCGGCACTCCTGTCAAATCGCCAGGTTCCTCCTGAGAAGTGGGGACAGAAGAAATGGGAGGGATGGCAGACATTAAGCACTTCACATGACAAGATACGTTCCAGGATAGGATAGAATTACAAGACCAATTAATAGAAGGATTATGACATACTAGCCAGGGATGACCCAAAACAACAGGTGTGAAAGGTGAACGAAAAATCAAAAAGAAATAGTCTCACTGTGGTTACCAGATACTGTGAGAGTTAAAGGTAGTGTCTCAAATCTGATACTGGGAAGATGACTACCATCTAAGGCAAACATGGGCGTAGGCTTGTCTAACTGTCTGAAAGGAATGTTATGTTTCCGAACCCATGCTTCGTCCATGAAACAACCTCAGCCCCAGAGTCAATCAAGGCACTGCATGTAGCACCCGAACCGGTCCAGCGTAGATGGACCGACATAGTAGTACAAGATCTAGATGAAGAGACCTGAGTAGTAGCGCTCACCAGTAGCCCTCCGCTTACTGATGGGTTCTGGCCTCTTACTGGACATGAATTAACAAAATGTCCATCAAATCCGCAATAGAGGCACAGGCGGTTGGTGATCCTCCGTTCCCTCTCCTTAGTCGAGATGCGAATCCCTCCCAGCTGCATGGGCTCAGTCTCAGAGCCAGAGGAGGGAGATGGTTGCGATGCGGAGCAGGGAAACACCGTTGATGCGAGCTCTCTTCCACGAGCCCGGTGACGAAGATCTACCCGTCGTTCTATGCGGATGGCGAGAGCAATCAAAGAGTCCACATCTGAAGGAACCTCCCGGGAGAGAATCTCATCCTTAACCACTGCGTGGAGTCCTCCAGAAAACGAGCGAGCAGCGCCGGCTCGTTCCACTCACTAGAGGCAGCAAGAGTGCGAAACTCAATAGAGTAATCCGTTATGGATCGATCACCTTGGCATAGGGAAGCCAGGGCCCTAGAAGCCTCCCTACCAAAAACTGAACGGTCAAAAACCCGAATCATCTCCTCCTTAAAGTTCTGGTACTTGTTAGAGCAATCAGCCCTTGCCTCCCAGATAGCTGTGCCCCATTCTCGAGCCCGGCCAGTAAGGAGTGAAATGACGTAAGCAACCCGAGCTCTCTCTCTAGAGTATGTGTTGGGTTGGAGAGAGAACACAATCTCACACTGCGTGAGAAAGGAGCGGCACTCAGTGGGCTGCCCGGAGTAGCAAGGTGGGTTATTAACCCTAGGTTCTGGAGGCTCGGCAGGCCAGGAAGTAACAGGTGGCACGAGACGAAGACTCTGGAACTGTCCAGAGAGGTCGGAAACCCGAGTGGCCAGGTTCTCCACGGCATGGCGAGCAGCAGACAATTCCTGCTCGTGTCTGCCGAGCATGGCTCCTTGGATCTCGACGGCAGTGTTACGAGCGTCTGAAGTCGCTGGGTCCATTCTTTGGTCGGTTCCTTCTGTCATGCAGGTGAAAGAGGACCCAAAAGCGACTTGGCGAGAACAGAGTCTTTAATCCAGTAACGAAAAACACAATAAAAAAACACAACTTTCACTCGAAATGACGAGGACCGACTGGAGACTCGATCTTGAACAGCAGGTGAACAGCAGGTTGCCTCGGGAAGGCACTTGAACCAAACAGACTCAGACACCTGCTCACCACGCAGCATCTGAGGGAAACACGACACGACAGGGCGATACACAAACACAGCACGGTGAATTCTAGACAAGGAACCGACAGGGCAGAAACGGAAAACAAGAAGAGAAATAGGGACTCTAATCAGGGAAAAGGATCGGGAACAGGTGTGGGAAGACTAAATGATTGATTAGGGGAATAGGAACAGCTGGGAGCAGGAACGGAACGATAGAGAGAAGAGAGAGCGGGAGAGTGAGAGAGGGAGGGGGAGAGAGAGGGACAGAAAGAGGGAACGAACCCAACAAGACCAGCAGGGGGAAACGAACAGAAGGGAAAGCACAAGGACAAGACAATATATGACAAAACATGACAGCTAAATGACTTAAATGTAATGTAATGTAAATGTATCATCACTTGATGTCCTTCATCATGTCCAAGCTGAAAAAATGTACACCATTAGTTAGCTAAGCAAATTATGAAATGCAAGACTTACTTTAACAATGAATAATATTATTTCAACAATCAATAATGATCTAGAAATAATATCACTTATCCGTTCAATGACCTGGAAGGGTTTTGCCACCTTTGCGAGGGCATGAGCTTCCCTGAACAAAATGCAACTTTTTTTGTTGTTGCTTGATCAGGTATCGTCTTTGTTAGCACTTTTCAGTTACTGTCGTGGCTGGGGTGGCTTTGGTTTTCTGGATGGCAAGTTGTCGTCGGTGGTAAACTTCATGCTTTCCATCTTGTAATTATTACCAAGCTCAAACGAACGTTGCTTTGCGGGGGTTTGAGCTGGCAGCGGCTCGACCGGCACCACGTAGTAGCAGAGCACCACGTAGTAGCAGAGCACCACGTAGTAGCAGAGCACCACGTAGTAGCAGAGCATCACATAGTTGCAGAGCACCACATAGTAGCAGAGCACCACGTAGTAGCAGAGCACCACGTAGTAGCAGAGCAGCACGTAGTAGCAGAGCACCACGTAGTAGCAGAGCACCACGTAGTAGCAGAGCATCACGTAGTAGCAGAGCACCACGTAGTAGCAGAGCACCACATAGTAGTAGAGCACCACGTAGTAGTAGAGCACCACGTAGTAGCAGAGCACCACGTAGTAGCAGAGCACCACGTAGTAGCAGAGCACCACGTAGTAGCAGAGCATCACGTAGTAGCAGAGCACCACGTAGTAGCAGAGCATCACGTAGTAGCAGAGCACCACGTAGTAGCAGAGCACCACTTTGCGGCGGTTTGAGCTAGCAGCTGCTCGACCGGCAGAGCACCACGTAGTAGCAGAGCACCACGTAGTAGCAGAGCACCACGTAGTAGTAGAGCACCACATAGTAGTAGAGCACCACGTAGTAGCAGAGCACCACGTAGTAGCAGAGCACCACGTAGTAGCAGAGCACCACATAGTAGCAGAACACCACGTAGTAGCAGAGCACCACGTAGTAGCAGAACACCACGTAGTAGTAGAGCACCACGTAGTAGCAGAGCACCACGTAGTAGTAGAGCACCACATAGTAGCAGAGCACCACGTAGTAGCAGAGCACCACATAGTAGTAGAACACCACGTAGTAGCAGAACACCACGTAGTAGTAGAACACCATGTAGTAGCAGAGCACCACGTAGTAGCAGAGCACCACATAGTAGCAGAACACCACGTAGTACCAGAGCACCACATAGTAGCAGAGCACCACGTAGTAGCAGAACACCACGTAGTAGTAGAGCACCACGTAGTAGCAGAGCACCACATAGTAGCAGAGCACCACATAGTAGCAGAGCACCACATAGTAGCAGAGCACCACGTAGTAGCAGAGCACCACATAGTAGCAGAGCACCACATAGTAGCAGAGCACCACGTAGTAGCAGAGCACCACGTAGTAGCAGAGCACCACATAGTAGCAGAGCACCACATAGTAGTAGAGCACCACGTAGTAGCAGAGCACCACGTATTTTCTCCATCTCGGGAGAGGCTTATTTCCTTCCACCCACATCCTTTCCATTTCTCTTTTCATATTCTTAGTTTGTGTCACTTTTTGTTTTCTTGTGTGGTGGGGGCCGCTATGTTGGTCAACAACAAAAAAACAAGTCCTCTAACCTAACACCTAAAAACAAGTCCTCTAACCTAACACCTAAAAACAAGTCCTCTAACCTAACATCTAAAACAAGTCCTCTAACCTAACATCTAAAACAAGTCCTCTAACATCTAAAAACAAGTCCTCTAACCTCTAAAACAAGTCCTCTAACCTAACATCTAAAACAAGTCCTCTAACCTAACATCTAAAACAAGTCCTCTAACCTAACACCTAAAACAAGTCCTCTAACCTAACATCTAAAACAAGTCCTCTAACCTAACACCTAAAAACAAGTCCTCTCTAAATCTAACACCTAAAAAACAAGTCCTCTAACCTAACATCTAAAACAAGTCCCTCTAACATCTAGTCCTCTAACCTAACATCTAAAACAAGTCCTCTAACCTAACATCTAAAACAAGTCCTCTAACCTAACATCTAAAACAAGTCCTCTAACCTAACATCTAAAACAAGTCCTCTAACCTAACATCTAAAACAAGTCCTCTAACCTAACATCTAAAACAAGTCCTCTAACACCTAAAACAACATCTAAAACAAGTCCTCTAACCTAACATCTAAAACAAGTCCTCTCTAAAACAAGTCCTCTAACCTAACATCTAAAACAAGTCCTCTAACCTAACATCTAAAACAAGTCCTCTAACCTAAAACACCTAACATCTAAAACAAGTCCTCTAACCTAAAACACCTAAAACAAGTCCTCTAACCTAACATCTAAAACAAGTCCTCTAACCTAACACCTAAAACAAGTCCTCTAACATCTAAAACAAGTCCTCCTAACCTAACACCTAAAACTAAAAGTCCTCTAACCTAAACTAAAACAAGTCCTCTAAACATCTAAAACAAGTCCTCTAACCTAAAACACCTAAAACAAGTCCTCTAACCTAACATCTAAAACAAGTCCTCTAACCTAACACCTAAAACCCTAACATCTAAAACAAGTCCTCTAACCTAACATCTAAAAACAAGTCCTCTAACCTAACATCTAAAACAAGTCCTCTAACCTAACATCTAAAACAAGTCCTCTAACCTAACATCTAAAACAATCTAAAACAAGTCTAACTCTAACCTAACATCTAAAACAAGTCCTCTAACCTAACATCTAAAACAAGTCCTCTAACCTAACATCTAAAACAAGTCCTCTAACCTAACATCTAAAACAAGTCCTCTAACCTAACATCTAAAACAAGTCCTCTAACATCTAAAACAAGTCCTCTAACCTAACATCTAAAACAAGTCCTCTAACCTAACATCTAAAACAAGTCCTCTAACCTAACATCTAAAACAAGTCCTCTAACACCTAAAACAAGTCTAAAACAAGTCCTCTAACCTAACATCTAAAACAAGTCCTCTAACCTAACATCTAAAACAAGTCCTCTAACCTAACCTAAAACATCTAAAAACTAAAAGTCCTCTAACATCTAAAACAAGTCCTCTAACCTAACATCTAAAACAAGTCCTCTAACCTAACATCTAAAAACAAGTCCTCTAACCTAACACCTAAAACAAGTCCTCTAACCTAACATCTAAAACAAGTCCTCTAACCTAACATCTAAAACAAGTCCTCTAACCTAACATCTAAAACAAGTCCTCTATCCTAACATCTAAAACAAGTCCTCTAACATCTAAAACAAGTCCTCTAACCTAACACCTAAAACAAGTCCTCTAACCTAACATCTAAAACAAGTCCTCTAACCTAACACCTAAAACAAGTCCTCTAACCTAACATCTAAAACAAGTCCTCTAACCTAACATCTAAAACAAGTCCTCTAACCTAACATCTAAAACAAGTCCTCTCTAACCTAAAACAAACTAAAACCTAAAACAAGTCCTCTAACCTAACACCTAAAAACAAGTCCTCTAACCTAACATCTAAAACAAGTCCTCTAACCTAACATCTAAAATAAGTCCTCTAACCTAACACCTAAAACAAGTCCTCTAACCTAACATCTAAAAACACAGGAGGAATAGTGCATCAAAACACACTTTCAAATGAATGATGTGTCTCTCTTGAGTTGCACCGTTATGTAGCTCAGGGGAGAGAAGTGACATGACAGACAAAGAGAAAGACAAGAGAAATAACTCTCCGTAATGAATTGCTAAACCTAAAAAGTTTTCAGAGTTTCATTCTGGGATGCTGTCAGTATTTGTACCTTGCACTGCGGTGTGATGTGTTCTTCTGCCGACTCCACACTGACAGGTCCAGGTACTATTAGAGCGATAGAGCATTGTACCACAGTAACTTCCTGAGTCAAATATTTTTATTTATTTATTTAACCTTTATTTAACTAGGCAAGTCGGTTAAGAACAAAATCTTATCTTACAATGACAGCCTACCGGGGAACAGTGGGTTAACCTGCCTTGTACAGGGGAAGAACGACAGATTTTTACCTTGTCAGTTCGATGCAGCAACCTTTCAGGTTACTGGCCCAACGCTCTAACCACTAGTTTACGTCCCATTATTATCAATACAAAAGGGGAAAAACACTTCTCCATGTAACAGAACCAGATGTTTAACCTGAAGGTTCTTGAGACTTGCTGACCCCTGAAAATTAGGACTTTAATTTTGTGAGGTTCGATGAGAAGCTGTCACTATGTGTGTGTTCCAGCGTCTGCTGAGGTACTGACAGATCCATGATCTATCAGAGAGGTGGAGAGATGGCACCTTAACTATCAGTCTCATTATTATCAACACGAAAGGGGAGAAAAGTCTTATGTGTCTGTGTGACTCAATACTTCTATTCTGAAAGTGCTGCTGAGAGACATGACATCACAGACTTCAGGGCCATCCACTCCAAGGACGATAACTATAATAATACCTATAAAGCTATACAGTAACAGTCAAAGTTTGGACACACCTACATTTTCTACATTGTAGAATAATAGTGAAGACATCAACACCATGAAATAACATGTAGTAAGCAAAAAAGTGTTAAACAAATCAAAATATATTTTACATTTTACATTCTTCAAAGTCAATCACCACCTTCCGGAGACACCTGAAACCCCCTCTTTAAGGAATACCTAGGATGATGACCCCCCCTTTAAGATTTAGATGCACTATTGTAAAGTGGCTGTTCCACTGGATGTCATAAGGTGAATGCATTGTCTCTGGATAAAGCGTCCTAAATGACTTAAATGTAAATGTAAATTCATCTGACAGCTTCACACACTCTTGGCATTGTCTCAACCAGCTTCATCTGGAATGCTTTTCTAATGGTTTTGAAGGAGTTCCCACATATGCTGAGCACTTGTTGGCTGCTTTTTTTCACTCTGTGGTCCAACTCATCCAAACCATCTCAATTGGGTTGAGGTTGGGTGATTGTGGAGGCCAGGTCATCTGATGCAGCACTCCATCACTCTCCTTCTTGGTCAAACTGCCCTTACACAGCCTGGAGGTGTGTTGGGTCATTGTCCTGTTGAAAAACAAATGATAGTCCCACTAAGCACAAACCAGATGGGATGGCGTCTCACTGCAGAATGCTGTGGTGGCCATGTTGGTTAAGTGTGCCTTGTGTTCTAAAATAAATCACTGACAGTGTCACCAGCAAAGCACCCCCACACCATCATACCTTTTCACCTCCTCCTCCATGCTTCACGGTGGGAACCACAGATGCGGAGATCATCCGTTCACCTGCTCTGTGTCTCACAAAGACACACAGAGGTTGGAACCACAAATCTCAGATTTGGACTCATCAGACCAAAGGACAGATATCCACCAGTCTAATGTCCATTGCTCGTGTATCTTTACCCAAGCAAGTCTCTTCTTTTTATTGGTGTCCTTGCAGCAGAGGTAAATATGGGTCTTCCTATCCTGTTGTGGTCCTCATGAGCCAGTTTCATCATAGCTCTTGATGGTTTTTACGACTTGCACTTGGAATATTCTGGAATGACTGACCTTCATGTTTTAAAGTTATGATGGACTGTCATTCCTCTATGCTTATTTCAGCTGTTCTTTCCACAATATGGACTTGGTCTTTTACCAACTATGGCTATCTTCTGTATCAAATCTAATCAAATCAAAATGTATTCGTCACATTCACCGAATACAACAACCAACAATGCAGTTCAAGAAATAAATTTAATAAAAGTATTTACTAAAAAAAAGTTTTATTTTTTAATAAAAAAAAAATCAAAAAGTAACAAGAAATGTACATAACAATAACTAGGCTTTATACAGGGGGTACTGATACAGAGTCACTGTGCGTGGCTACAGAATAGTCAAGGTATTTGGAAGTAGTCTGGGTGGCCATTTGATTAAGAGTTCAGCATTCTTATGGCTTGGGGGTAGAAGCTGGAGCCTTTTGGTCCTAGACTAGGCACTACGGTACCGCTTTCCGTGCGGTAGCAGAGAGAACAGTGTTTTACTTGGGTGACTGGAGTCTTTGACAATTTTTTGAGCCTTCCTCTGACACCGCCTATTATATAGGTCCTGGATGTCAGGAAGCTTGTGATGTACTGTGATGTACTAGGCCGTACGCAATACTCTTTGTAGCTACAGTCAGATGCTGAGCTGTTGCAAAACCAGGCGGTGATGCAACTCGTCAGGATGCTCTTGATGGTGCAGCTGTAGAACTGTTTGAGGATCTGGGGACCCATGCCAAATCTTTTCAGTCTCCTGGGGGGGAAAGGAGTTGTCGTGATCTCTTCAAAATTGTCTTGGTGTGTTTGGACCATGATAGTTCATCGGTGATGTGGACACCAAAGAACTTGAAACTCTCGACCCGCTCCACTTCAGTCCCGTCGTGTTAATGGGGGCCTGTTTGGCCCCTCCTTTTCCTGTAGTCCACAATCAGCTCCTTTGTCTGGCTCACAGGTTGGCTCACAGGTAGTTGTCATGACACCACACGGCCAGGTCTCTGACCTCCTCTCTATAGACTGTCTCATCGTTTTTTGAGGTTCAGGCCTCATGAACGGTGTCGTCAGCAGTTGCCCTGTCGTGACAAAAATCGAAGGAAAAGATCGGAATCTCTGGATTAACTATCTAATGTTAGATAAATGTAGTTAAAAAATAAATTGGCTACATTTCTGCAAATTGACTTGTTAGAAAAGGGTGCCAGCTGGAGGTGATGTCCAGGAGCTTGCAGGGATTTGTAGTCTTTCATGATGTCTACTTTGAGGTTAATTAGTATTTTTGAATCTGAGAGTAAATCGAGCTGAAAGTATTGATAACAGTCACCTTGTTCGAGAGAGATTTACATGGTTATCCAAACGGCACGCCAGGTTACGCCTACACAAAACACAGCCCTTATTTCAAGTGTTTGTATTATCCCCTGTGAGAAAAATGAATGGTGGAAAAATGTTTGGAACCATTTCCCAATTTGTAAGTCGCTCTGGATAAGAGCGTCTGCTAAATGACTTAAATGTAAATGTAATTTCCCTGTTTGACCGCAAGGTTTTATGGGTAATTATAACACCTCCACTGTGGGGCTCTATTAGGCTAATGTTTAGCTAATGAATGGGTTGCATATGCTTCTAACTAGTCTGTCTTCACGGTTCTCTTTAGGCAAATACACACCTGACCTCTCTGCTACAGCTATTCTTCTTAGCTCTTGGTGGCCCAGGAAAAGCTAGATAACAATAGCTTGTTGTACACTTAATTGGAGAATGATATTGACAACTACTAGCCTATCGAGGAGAGATTTAGCCCTTGCTTGTTGACCGTAAAATAGGGGAGTTTGAAAGGAGAGAGAGTGTGCGATGGTATGATCAAAATACACCACATGAGTGGCATGCTAATGTACCTTTCTGGACCTCCCGACGCAGAAACATTTAAGCTTTAACTGCTGGCTGCTCTTCTTCTGTGGTTTAGAGAAGGTCACAAGTGTTTCCCTAAAAGCTGTCTGAGTTAAAACATCTTCTACTGTACAATAAAGTGAATAGCTTAATCAATTGATAATGAATTATTTAAGATTACTTCCTAAGCAAAAACAGATACAAATTATGACATAATCAGACCTTGGCTGCAAAATGAGACCTTGGCTAAATTTTTATAGCCTTACTATTTAGCTAATGAATGGCCTAATATCTAGCTAATATATTTGAGCTATAGGCTCAAACTGTCTACTTCGACCATCCACACTGTGCTAGTGTCTCTACAGCTCTACTCAGAAAGCTATGATGCCAGATGGCTTGTCCAACTGTCTACTTCGACCATCCACACTGTGCTAGTGTCTCTACAGCTCTGCTCAGAAAGCTATGATGCCAGATGGCTTGTCCAACTGTCTACTTCGACCATCCACACTGTGCTAGTGTCTCTACAGCCTTGCTCAGAAAGCTATGATGCCAGATGGCTTGTCCAACTGTCTACTTCGACCATCCACACTGTGCTAGTGTCTCTACAGCTCTGCTCAGAAAGCTATGATGCCAGATGGCTTGTCCAACTGTCTACTTCGACCATCCACACTGTGCTAGTGTCTCTACAGCTCTGCTCAGAAAGCTATGATGCCAGATGGCTTGTCCAACTGTCTACTTCGACCATCCACACTGTGCTAGTGTCTCTACAGCTCTGCTCAGAAAGCTATGATGCCAGATGGCTTGTCCAACTGTCTACTTCGACCATCCACACTGTGCTAGTGTCTCTACAGCTCTGCTCAGAAAGCTATGATGTCAGATGGCTTGTCCAACTGTCTACTTCGACCATCCACACTGTGCTAGTGTCTCTACAGCTCTGCTCAGAAAGCTATGATGCCAGATGGCTTGTCCAACTGTCTACTTCGACCATCCACACTGTGCTAGTGTCTCTACAGCTCTGCTCAGAAAGCTATGATGCCAGATGGCTTGTCCAACTGTCTACTTCGACCATCCACACTGTGCTAGTGTCTCTACAGCTCTGCTCAGAAAGCTATGATGCCAGATGGCTTGTCCAACTGTCTACTTCGACCATCCACACTGTGCTAGTGTCTCTACAGCTCTGCTCAGAAAGCTATGATGCCAGATGGCTTGTCCAACTGTCTACTTCGACCATCCACACTGTGCTAGTGTCTCTACAGCTCTGCTCAGAAAGCTATGATGCCAGATGGCTTGTCCAACTGTCTACTTCGACCATCCACACTGTGCTAGTGTCTCTACAGCTCTGCTCAGAAAGCTATGATGCCAGATGGCTTGTCCAACTGTCTACTTCGACCATCCACACTGTGCTAGTGTCTCTACAGCTCTGCTCAGAAAGCTATGATGCCAGATGGCTTGTCCAACTGTCTACTTCGACCATCCACACTGTGCTAGTGTCTCTACAGCTCTGCTCAGAAAGCTATGATGCCAGATGGCTTGTCCAACTGTCTACTTCGACCATCCACACTGTGCTAGTGTCTCTACAGCTCTGCTCAGAAAGCTATGATGCCAGATGGCTTGTCCAACTGTCTACTTCGACCATCCACACTGTGCTAGTGTCTCTACAGCTCTGCTCAGAAAGCTATGATGCCAGATGGCTTGTCCAACTGTCTACTTCGACCATCCACACTGTGCTAGTGTCTCTACAGCTCTGCTCAGAATATATCAAGGCATTTCTCACTTCATATCTTCATCACATATTTACCATAACTCAGTTTCATATTTCATACAGGGTACCTCATCTGATGGTTCATTATTATTGGGATATATTCTTGCCTGGTCATGCACATGCTATTTGTCTCTATAATTCACTCTTAATCATTATTTCTCTATTTAATAAATAAATTACTTGCTTTATTGGCGTGATTGGGTAGTTGACACTGTTGCCGAAGCAGTGTATATGAAGAAACACACATATAAAGCAATAATTTACAATTTATCTGTTTTTTTTTGTGTGGGAGTACTGGAAACCACAGTGGTTTGGTACAGTGTGAATCTGTGTGTGTGTGTGTGTGTGTGTGTGTGTGTGTGTGTGTGTGTGTGTGTGTGTGTGTGTGTGTGTGTGTGTGTGTGTGTGTGTGTGTGTGTGTGTGTGTGTGTGTGTGTGTGTGTGTGTGTGTGTGTGTGTAGAGAGAGAGATGCAGAGGAGTGTGTGAATGTGTTGATAATGCTGTGTGTGTGTGTGTGTGTGTGTGTGTGTGTGTGTGTGTGTGTGTGTGTGTGTGTGTGTGTGTGTGTGTGTGTGTGTGTGTGTGTGTGTGTGTGTGTGTGTGTGTGTGTGTGTGTGTGTGTGTGTGTGTGTGTGTGTGTGTAGAGATGCAGAGGAGTGTGTGAATGTGTTAATGCCGTGAGCTCATTAGTCACATTGGCTAATGTCTTGTTCACATAGATACCTTATCTAGGGCTGTCTCTCTCTACCTGCCACCACCTCCCACTCTACACACACACACACACACACACACACACACACACACACACACACACACACACACACACACACACACACACACACACACACACACACACACACACACACACACACACACACACACACACACATAAGCACGCTCTGCTGTCTTGAGTAGTTGTATGAAGAGGAGTAGCACTACAGTCTTTTGGTCAAATCTGAGGTCACATTGTCAAAACTCTTCACACAGTCAGCGAAACAGAAGTGTATGTAGACCAAACTGTGAATAATTTTTCATTGCTTTCACACAAAATGCATTCAATTACCACATTCTCCGAAATCCATCAACTCTGTTCTCATTCATACTCCACCACCTGTAAAACGATATATTTGCAGCACACGGTTTCAAATGCTAATACACTGTTTCCAAAACTGTTAAAAACACATTCAAAACAGAATGATGGCAAATGTTGTGCATTTCTGCAGTAACCAGACTGAAACAGATAGAACATCTCAGCAGAATGTTTTAACAATCCACACACAGCTGAAAGCCGACCCAAGTGTCCTGTTTTTAGTCTCGTTACCAAACAGACAAAAGAGGATGGCTTCGGAATGATTCTGTATGGAAACTTGGATCAAGGAACACAGGTTGGTGGGGAAAGAAGAGTGGCAGGGAGAGGGAGACAGGTTGTTGGGGAAAGAAGAGTGGCAGGGAGAGGGAGACAGGTTGTTGGGGGAAGAAGAGTGGCAGGGAGAGGGAGACAGGTTGTTGGGGAAAGAAGAGTGGCGGGGAAAGAAGAGTGGCAGGGAGAGGGAGACAGGTTGGTAGGGGAAAGAAGAGTGGCAGGGAGAGGGAGACAGGTTGTTGGGGAAAGAAGAGTGGCAGGGAGAGGGAGACAGGTTGTTGGGGAAAGAAGACCGCCAGGGTTGGATTTGACATACCAGAAGACACTTTCCAAGATGCATTGCCAGAGAAGATGTAAGATGTGATGTTGATGAGAACTTGTGGCCAAATGCAGAAGAGAGGTAGAACCAGAACCCTCACAGTACTGTACAGTATGAGTGATTATATTATACATGTTGATGAGAACTAGAACCCTCATAGTACCGTACAGTATGAGTGTGTCAGGATTTGGCCAGGGTTGTTCCGGTTTTTGGTCACTAGATGCCCCCATTGTGCCTTTTGACCTTTTGTTTTCCCTTGATCCCCATTATTATTTGCACCTGTGCCTCGTTTCCCCTGATTGTATTTAAACCCTTTGTTTTCCTCTGTTCTTTGCTCTGTGTTTGTATGTTAGCACCCAGCCCTAGTACTCTGTGAACTCTTGTTGATCCCGGTGGACTCTCTTGTGGAATTCTGTTTTTTGTTCTTGTTTGTTTGTTTTTTGAGTATCTTTTGAGGCTTTTTGTTCTGTCAGGACCCGGTTACGAACCCGGGTCTCCGGAGTGAGAAACAGTCACTTAACCAACTGAGCCACGAATAGTCGGCAGAACCCAGAAGATGAGGCAGACACAGCAGTACTTGAGACGGTGTATTTAATGAAGTAAAAAGTGAAGTTCTTCAGGAAAACATGTAACTCCACAACCTCAACAGGAATCCTACAAGAACAAAGGTAATCCTCCAAGACAAAAAAGGTAAATCCACAAGGTGGAAGGTAAAGCACAAAAAGCCTCAAAAGATACTCAAAAAACAAACAAACAAGAACAAAAAACAGAATTCCACAAGAGAGTCCACCGGGATCAACAAGAGTACTAGGGCTGGGTGCTAACATACAAACACAGAGCAAAGAACAGAGGAAAACAAAGGGTTTAAATACAATCAGGGGAAACGAGGCACAGGTGCAAATAATAATGGGGATCAAGGGAAAACAAAAGGTCAAAAGGCACAATGGGGGCATCTAGTGACCAAAAACCGGAACAACCCTGGCCAAATCCTGACAGAGTGATTATATTATACATGTTGATGAGAACTAGAACCCTCACAGTACTGTACAGTATGACTGATTATACTATACATGTTGAGGAGAACTAGAATCCTCACAGTAATGTACAGTATTAGTGATTATACTATACATGTTGATGAGAACTAGAACCCTCACAGTACCGTACAGTATGAGTGATTATACTATACATGTTGATGAGAACTAGAACCCTCACAGTACTGTACAGTATGAGTGATTATACATGTTGATGAGAACTAGAACCCTCACAGTACTGTACAGTATGAGTGATTATACTATACATGTTGATGAGAACTAGAACCCTCACAGTACCGTACAGTATGAGTGATTATACATGTTGATGAGAACTAGAACCCTCACAGTACCGTACAGTATGAGTGATTATACTATACATGTTGATGAGAACTAGAACCCTCACAGTACCGTACAGTATGAGTGATTATATTATACATGTTGATGAGAACTAGAACCCTCACAGGACCGTACAGTATGAGTGATTATATTATACATGTTGATGAGAACTAGAACCCTCACAGTACTGTACAGTAGGAGTGTTATACATGTTGATGAGAACTAGAACCCTCACAGTACCGTACAGTATGAGTGATTATACATGTTGATGAGAACTAGAACCCTCACAGTACCGTACAGTATGAGTGATTATACTATACATGTTGATGAGAACTAGAACCCTCACAGTACTGTACAGTATTAGTGATTATACTATACATGTTGATGAGAACTAGAACCCTCACAGTACTGTACAGTATTAGTGATTATACTATACATGTTGATGAGAACTAGAACCCTCACAGTACTGTACAGTATGAGTGATTATACTATACATGTTGATGAGAACTAGAACCCTCACAGTACTGTACAGTATGAGTGATTATACATGTTGATGAGAACTAGAACCCTCACAGTACAGTACAGTATGAGTGATTATACATGTTGATGAAAACTAGAACCCTCACAGTACTGTACAGTATGAGTGATTATACTATACATGTTGATGAGAACTAGAACCCTCACAGTACTGTACAGTATGAGTGATTATATTATACATGTTGATGAGAACTATAACCCTCACAGTACTTTACAGTATGAGTGATTATACATGTTGATGATGTTGTTATTTTAATAAGTATTATTGCAGCCCTGGTATTACAGGAAGATGTTTTTGGTGGATTACTAAATGTAAAGATATAGATAGAATTAAGGCTATTGAAGCAAACTGCTGCATGTCTGGTTCATTCTTGTTACATATACTTTAATACTGTCAATAACTAGCAAAGGGGTTATGCTAATTCTATCATGAAATAATTAAATACATAAATAAAATCATTCAAACTTCAAAGAGAAAAGTTAATCATTTATGTAATGCTCCCCGTTGTTAGTGTTTTTGAGGTCAGTGTGTTATGAGTGACAATGTTATGCTTTCTGAGTGAGATGTGTTGCCAGTGTTATGGTCCAACGAGCTTATTTTGAGACATGTATGAAGTGTTTCGGTGGTTTGAATGAGTGTTGGAGGTGCGATTAACTGTTTGGCCAAGATGCATGTTGGGTATTGCAGACTGTATGAAGTGTTTTGGTGGTTTGAATGAGTGTTGGAGGTGCGATTAACTGTTTGGCCGAGATGCATGTTGGGTAATGCAGACTGTGTGAAGTGTTTTGGTGGTTTGAATGAGTGTTGGAGGTGCGATTAACTGTTTGGCCAAGATGCATGTTGGGTAATGTAGACTGCGTGAAGTGTCTTGGTGGTTTGAATGAGTGTTGGAGGTGCGATTAACTGTTTGGCCAAGATGCATGTTGGTAATGCAGACTGTGTGAACAGTTTTTAAAAAGGTGGCTTCAGTATTGACCGATGCTTGTTAGAAAAAAAAAAAAAACTGTAAACACATTATCTGTTTGTCCGGAAGCTGTGTATATTTCCCTCAAATTTCAAATGAACCGTCTCACTCAGCAGTGTCTGTGTGAGTACAAAAGTATGTGGACACCCCTTCAAATGAGTGGATTTGGCTGTTTCAGCCACACCCGTTGCAGTCAGATGTAAATAATGTTTTATTTAACTTTAATTTAACTAGGCAAGTCAGTTAACAACAAATTCTTATTTACAATGATGGCCTACCCCAGCCAAACCCTCCTCTAACCCTGACAACGTTGGGCCAATTGTGCGCCGCCCTATGGGACTCCCGATCACGGACGGTTGTGATACAGACCCGGGATCTAAACCCGGGTCTGTAGTGACGCCTCTAGCACTGCGATGCAGTGCCTTGGGCCGTTGTGCCACTTGGTCCCCTAAAATCAAACAGACAGACAGCCATACAATCCCCACAAACATTGTCAGTAGAATGGCCTTAATGAAGAGCTCAGTGACTTTCAATGTGACAGCGTCGTTGGATGCCACCTGCTAGAGCTGCCCCCCGGTCAACTGTAAGTGCTGTTATTTTGAAGTGGAAACGTCTCTGAGCAACAACGGCTCAACCAAAGTGGTAAGCCACCCATGCTCACAGAAGGACCGCAAAGTGCAGAAGGGCGTAGCATATACTATCGTCTGTCCTCGGTTGCAACATTTACTACTGAGTTGCAAACTGCGTCTGGAAGCAACATCAGCATAATAATTGTTTGTCGGGATCTTCATGAAATGGGTTTTCATAGCTGAGCTGCCCCACGCAAGCCTAAGATCACCATACGCAATGCCTAGGATCGGCTGGAGTAAAACTTGTCGCCTTTGGACTCAGGAGAAATGCGCCCTCTGGAGTAATGAATCACGCTTCACCATCTGGCAACAGACAAATCTGGGTTTGACAGATTCCAGGAGAACGCTTCACCATCTGGCAGTCCAACAGACAAATCTGGGTTTGACAGATTCCAGGAGAACGCTTCACCATCTGGCAGTCCAACAGACAAATCTGGCTTTGACAGATTCCAGGAGAACGCTACCGACCCCAATACATAGTGCCAAGTGTAAAGTTTTGTGAAGGAGGAATAATGGTCTGGGGCTGTTTCTCATGTTTCGGACTAGGCCCTTTTGTTGCAGTGAAGGGAAATCTTAACACTTAAGCATACAATGACATTCTAGACAATTCTGTGCTTCAAACGTTGTGGCAACAGTTTTCGGAAGGCCCTTTCCTGTTTCAGCATGACAATGTCCCCGTGCACAAAGCAAGGTCCATACAGAAATGGTTTCTCGAGATCGATGTGGAAGAACTTGACTGGCCTGCCCAGAGCCCTGACCTCAATTGCATCGCTCAACATCAATGCCCAACCTCACTAATGCCCTTGTGCCTGAATATAAGCAAGTCCACTCAGCAATCTTCCAAAGTGGAAAGCCTTCCCAGAAGAGTGGAGGCTGTTATAGCAGAAAAGGGGGGACCAACTCTATATTAATTCCCATGATTTTGGAATGAGATGTTCGAAGAGCAGATGCCCACATACTTTTGTTCATTTAGTGTATGTTTAAGCAAGTTAAGGTATTTGTATTTATTATGGATCCCCATTAGTTTCTGTCAAGGCAGCAGCTACTCTTCCTGGGGTTTATTATGGATCCCCATTAGTTTCTGTCAAGGCAGCTGCTACTCTTCCTGGGGTTTATTATGGATCCCCATTAGTTCCTGCCAAGGCAGCAGCTACTCTTCCTGGGGTTTATTATGGATCCCCATTAGTTTCTGTCAAGGCAGCAGCTACTCTTCCTGGGGTTTATTATGGATCCCCATTAGTTCCTGCCAAGGCAGCAGCTACTCTTCCTGGGGTTTATTATGGATCCCCATTAGTTTCTGTCAAGGCAGCTGCTACTCTTCCTGGGGTTTATTATGGATCCCCATTAGTTCCTGCCAAGGCAGCAGCTACTCTTCCTGGGGTTTATTATGGATCCCCATTAGTTTCTGTCAAGGCAGCAGCTACTCTTCCTGGGGTTTATTATGGATCCCCATTAGTTTCTGTCAAGGCAGCTGCTACTCTTCCTGGAGTTTATTAGGGATCCCCATTAGTTCCTGTCAAGGCAGCAGCTACACTTCCTGGGGTTTATTAGGGATCCCCATTAGTTCCTGTCAAGGCAGCAGCTACACTTCCTGGGGTTTATTATGGATCCCCATTAGTTCCTGCCAAGGCAGCAGCTACTCTTCCTGGGGTTTATTATGGATCCCCATTAGTTCCTGCCAAGGCAGCAGCTACTCTTCCTGGGGTTTATTATGGATCCCCATTAGTTCCTGCCAAGGCAGCAGCTACTCTTCCTGGGTTCCAAACACACTGAGGCACTTACATTACACATAAAACAGAAAATAAAAGAATACATCATGTAACATTATTACAACACTACATATCTACAATACAAAAAGTATAATAGCACCATACAGCAATATTACAATGCACACATTGTAAGTGTGTGTGCAAGCGTGTTGTGTCAACATTTTTTGACCATACCAGTTTATAATCCAGGGTTACTCCAAGCAGTTTAGTCACCTGAACTTGCTAAATTTATTTTCCACATGATTTATTACAATATTTAGTTGAGGTTTATGTTAGTAGTTTTTAAAAGTTTTTTAAAATATTTAAACATTCTGAAACTAACTGCAGCTCTTTGTTAAGTGTTGAACTGATTTCACTGACAGTAGCAGCTGACGTGTATAGAGTTGAGTCATCTGCATACATAGACACTCTGGCTATACTCAAAACCAATGAGTGGCATGTCATTAGTAAAGTTTTTAAAAAGTAAGGGGCCTAGACAGCTTCCCTGGGGAATTCCTGATTCTATCTGGATTATGTTGGAGAGGCTTCTATTAAAGAACCCCCCCCCCCTTTGTTCTGTTAGACAGGTAACTCTTTATCCACAATATAGGAGGGGATGTAAAGCCATAACACATGTTTTTCCAGCAGAAGACAACGATCAATAATGTCAAAAACTGCGACAGTAGCTAAAATGGAGAGATGTCTGTCTGCAATAAAGTGCTGCTCTGCCTTCTTAACAACACTATCAAGAAGGCAGGTTCGACAAACCCTAGTTTTGCCATCAGAGGTCTCTTCACAGTCCCCAAGTCCAGAACAGACTATGGGAGGTGTACAGTACTACATAGAGCCAAGACTACATGGAAGTATATTCCACAGTACTACACAGAGCCATGACTACATGGAACTCTATTCCACAGTACTACATAGAGCCATGACTACATGGAACTCTATTCCACAGTACTACATAGAGCCATGACTACATGGAACTCTATTCCACATCAAGTAACTGATGCAAGCAGTAAAATCAGATACAACTACACCTTATGGAACAGAGGGGACTGTGAAGAAATACACACACAGGTACAGGCAGATATTAACATTCACATACACATGATAACATACGCACTCTACACATTTGTACACATGGATTTTGTGTTGTAGATATGTGGTAGTTAAGTAGTGGCCTGAGGGAACAAACTTAATGTGTTGTGAAAATTGTTATGAAAAGGAAATGTCATGTAATTTTTGTAATTATCTATAACTGCCTTAATGTTACTGGTCCCCTGGAAGAGTAGCTGCTACCTTGGCAGGAACTAATGGGGATCCTTAATACATATAGGTACAAACGTGTGTGTGTGTGTGTGTGTGTGTGTGTGTGTGTGTGTGTGTGTGTGTGTGTGTGTGTGTGTGTGTGTGTGTGTGTGTGTGTGTGTGTGTGTGTGTGTGTGTGTGTGTGTGTGTGTGTGGGGGTCTCTCCCTCTGTGTGTGTGTGTGTGTGTCTGTCTGTCTGTCTGTCTGTCTGTCTGTCTGTCTGTCTGTCTGTCTGTCTGTCTGTCTGTCTGTCTGTCTGTCTGTCTGTCTGTCTGTTGTGTCTGTCTGTCTGTTGTGTCTGTCTGTCTGTCTGTTGTGTCTGTCTGTCTGTTGTGTCTGTCTGTCTGTTGTGTGTGTGTGTGTGTCTGTCTGTTGTGTGTGTGTGTCTGTCTGTTGTGTGTGTGTGTCTGTTGTGTGTGTGTGTCGTCTGTCTTGACCTCCTTTTTAACCTTTAAAACATGGAACAGTGATTCTATGGGGAAAGGCTCCACGGGGCCTTAAACACTGAAGTAAAGGGGCCTTTCGCTAAGACAAGGACACGGGACAGAATGTTTTTTTTTACTCAACCAGCTGTTGCAGTTGGATTGCATGGCCCATATTCATAAAGCATCTCCAGGAGTGCTGATCTGGGATCAGGATTCCCCCTGTTCATATAATCATGTACATTATGATCTAAAATGTCAAAACTGACTCCAGATCAGCTACTATATATTTTGATCTGGAAGCTCTTATCTATTTCCTGCCTGTTTGAGGTTGTATTCAAATGTTTTATTCGTACATTGAGTCAGCTAGCGATTTTACCCCCTTCAAGGCCATGTTCCAGCTTACGTGTGTATGTGTGGGTGTGTGTGTGTTCGTGTGTTCGTGTGTGTGTGTGTTCATGTGTGTGTCCGTGTGTCCGTGTGTGTGTGTGAGTGTGTTCGTGTGTGTGTTCGTGTGTGTTCGTGTGTTCGTGTGTTCGTGTGTGTGTGTGTGTGTGTGTGTGTGTGTGTGTGTGTGTGTGTGTGTGTGTGTGTGTGTGTGTGTGTGTGTGTGTGTGTGTGTGTGTGTGTGTGTGTGTGTGTGTGTGTGTGTGTGTGTGAGTGTGTGTGAGTGTGATCATGTGTGTGTGCCTGTCAGAGCCGGGCGCAAGGATAGAGTGAAACCCCAAAAAATACTGAATTGCAGTTTGGCTTAAAATCCCGACAAATGGAACAGTACAAAACAACCGAGTAGCAGGCATAGTCAACAACGTATCAGATGGATAAAGGCATGACACCAGTCTATAGTCATGCTAGTTACGTTAACAGTAAACTAAATATGGCTGATATACAGTACCTGTTAACATTTTGGACACAGTGTTATGCTGTCATCGATGCAAAGAGTGTTACAATTACTTAGCACTTTTTTTTGTTTACTACATGATTCCATCTGTGTTATTTCATAGTTTGGATGTTTTCACTATTATTCTACAATGTAGAAAATACTCCTCTGGAATGAGTAGGTGTGTGTAAACTGCTGACTGGTAGTGTAAATATCTGTAACATGGAATAAATATAACTCTTGATATATTGAGGTAATATCAGAGAAACTGATTCCATGAAGACATGCAGAAAATGGTGTTTGCTGAATTTTCAATTTAAAAAATAGTCTGAGCAACCGTCTAGTCGTATTAGAAAATAAGCTGAAATAATTGAGAGATAATTAAGTTTCGGTATCAGTTTAACAAACACAATTTATTTCACAAACATAGTGACTTTTTTCATTTCTTGTGTTACATTAAAATAGCCGTACTTGTTTTCTTGGTGGGTCTTTCTTTTACTGAAACACATCATTTGTATAATGTGCAGCCAGCCATCCAGTCCTCTTGCCAAAAACCCAAGCTAAACTAAAGGATAGTCCTCATTTAGCACAGTAGAAATAACACATTAAAGCCACTTTGAAACGCATTCCCCCCAAAATTGGTATTTGCCAAGAGTATGTCCTCTATAGCGGTAGTGCCAGTGCTCGGCATTGCCGAGAGAGAGAGAGAGAGAGAGAGAGAGAGAGAGAGAGAGAGAGAGAGAGAGAGAGAGAGAGAGAGAGAGAGAGAGAGAGAGAGAGAGAGAGAGAGAGAGAGAGAGAGAGAGAGAGAGAGAGAGAGAGAGAGAGAGAGAGAGAGAGAGAGAGAGAGAGACTTTACTCTTAAGATAAAAAAAAGTCCTGGGATTCGTTATTTTAATGAAAGCTAAATTGGTGCAGCATTAAATGCTTTAACTCAAACAGAGGAGAGGCTAGTCTTGGCTTGTCTTTCTGCCTCATGTACTTTAAAACAACTGTGAGTCAGCTGCTAGAAAGTGAACCTTGTCATGTTTGTCATTTATTATCATGTCTTGTCCCTGTGCTCCCCATGCTATTCGTTTCCCTCTGCTGGTCTTATTTGGTTCTTTCCCTCCTATCCCTCTCTCTCCCCCTCCCTCTCTCACTCTCTCGCTCTCTCTTCTCTCTATCGTTCCGTTCCTGCTCCCAGCTGTTCCTATTCCCCTAATCATCATTTAGTCTTCCCACACCTGTTCCCGATCCTTTCCCCTGATTAGAGTCCCTATTTATTCCTTTGTGATCCGTTCCTGTGCCGTCGGTTCCTGGTTTTGTATTCCATGCTGTGATTGCGTTTCGCCCTGTCCTGTCGTGTTTTTTGCCGTGATTGTGTATCACCCTGTCCTGTCGTGTTTTGTGCCTTCTTCAGACGCTGCGTGTGAGCAGGTGTCTCAGTCGACTACGGCCTGCGCCTACCCGAAGCGACCTGCAGTCTGTGGCCGCTTCTCCAGTTGTTTTCCCCTCTACAAATCGAGAGGATTTCTGTTATTCCGTTTTGGACTTTAATAAACTCTGTTTCTGTTAAGTCGCGTTTGGGTCCTCTTTCACCTGCATGACAGAAGGAACCGATCAAGGAATGGACCCAGCGACTTCAGACGCTCGTTACACTGCCGTCAAGATCCAAGGAGCCATGCTCGGCAGACACGAGCAGGAATTGTCTGCTGCTCGCCAGGCCGTGGAGAGCCTGGCCGCTCAGGTTTCCGACCTCTCTGGACAGTTCCAGAGTCTACGTCTCGTGCCACCTGTTACTTCCTGGCCTGCCGAGCCTCCAGAACCTAGGGTTAATAACCCACCTTGCTACTCCGGGCAGCCCACTGAGTGCCGCTCCTTTCTCACGCAGTGTGAGATTGTGTTCTCTCTCCAACCCAACACATACTCTAGAGAGAGAGCTCGGGTTGCTTACGTCATTTCACTCCTTACTGGCCGGGCTCGAGAATGGGGCACAGCTATCTGGGAGGCAAGGGCTGATTGCTCTATCAAATTCCAGAACTTTAAAGAGGAGATGATTCGGGTTTTTGACCGTTCAGTTTTTGGTGGGGAGGCTTCTAGGGCCCTGGCTTCCTTATGCCAAGGTGAACGGTCCATAACGGATTATTCCATTGAGTTTCGCACTCTTGCTGCCTCTAGTGAGTGGAACGAGCCGGCGCTGCTCGCTCGTTTTCTGGAGGGACTCCACGCAGTGGTTAAGGATGAGATTCTCTCCCGGGAGGTTCCTTCAGATGTGGACTCTTTGATTGCTCTCGCCATCCGCATAGAACGACGGGTAGATCTTCGTCACCGGGCTCGTGGAAGAGAGCTCGCATCAACGGTGTTTCCCTGCTCCGCATCGCAACCATCTCCCTCCTCTGGCTTTGAGACTGAGCCCATGCAGCTGGGAGGGATTCGCATCTCGAATAAGGAGAGGGAACGGAGGATCACCAACCGCCTGTGCCTCTATTGCGGAGTTGCTGGACATTTTGTTAATTCATGTCCAGTAAGAGGCCAGAGCCCATCAGTAAGCGGAGGGCTACTGGTGAGCGCTACTACTCAGTCCTCTTCATCTAGATCTTGTACTACTATGTCGGTCCATCTACGCTGGACCGGTTCGGGTGCTACATGCAGTGCCTTGATTGACTCTGGGGCTGAGGGTTGTTTCATGGACGAAGCATGGGTTCGGAAACATAACATTCCTTTCAGACCGTTAGACAAGCCTACGCCCATGTTTGCCTTAGATGGTAGTCATCTTCCCAGTATCAAATTTGAGACACTACCTTTAACTCTCACAGTATCTGGTAACCACAGTGAGACTATTTCTTTTTGATTTTCCGTTCACCGTTTACACCTGTTGTTTTGGGTCATCCCTGGCTAGTATGTCATAATCCTTCTATTAATTGGTCTAGTAATTCTATCCTATCCTGGAACGTTTCTTGTCATGTGAAGTGTTTAATGTCTGCCATCCCTCCCGTTTCTTCTCTCCCTACTTCTCAGGAGGAACCTGGCGATTTGACAGGAGTGCCGGAGGAATATCATGATCTGCGCACGGTCTTCAGTCGGTCCCGAGCCAACTCCCTTCCTCCTCACCGGTCGTATGATTGTAGTATTGATCTCCTTCCAGGGACCACGCCTCCTCGAGGTAGACTATACTCTCTGTCGGCTCCCGAACGTAAGGCTCTCGAGGATTATTTGTCTGTGTCTCTTGACGCCGGTACCATAGTGCCTTCTTCTTCTCCGGCCGGGGCGGGGTTCTTTTTGTTAAGAAGAAGGACGGTACTCTGCGCCCCTGCGTGGATTATCGAGGGCTGAATGACATAACGGTTAAGAATCGTTATCCGCTTCCCCTTATGTCATCAGCCTTCGAGATTCTGCAGGAGCCAGGTGCTTTACTAAGTTGGACCTTCGTAACGCTTACCATCTCGTGCGCATCAGAGAGGGGGACGAGTGGAAAACGGCGTTTAACACTCCGTTAGGGCATTTTGAGTACCGGGTTCTGCCGTTCGGTCTCGCCAATGCGCCAGCTGTTTTTCAGGCATTAGTTAATGATGTTCTGAGAGACATGCTGAACATTTTTGTTTTTGTCTATCTTGACGATATCCTGATTTTTTCTCCGTCACTCGAGATTCATGTTCAGCACGTTCGACGTGTTCTACAGCGCCTTTTAGAGAATTGTCTCTACGTAAAGGCTGAGAAGTGCTCTTTTCATGTCTCCTCCGTTACTTTTCTCGGTTCCGTTATTTCCGCTGAAGGCATTCAGATGGATTCCGCTAAGGTCCAAGCTGTCAGTGATTGGCCCGTTCCAAGGTCACGTGTCGAGTTGCAGCGCTTTTTAGGTTTCGCTAATTTCTATCGGCGTTTCATTCGTAATTTCGGTCAAGTTGCTGCCCCTCTCACAGCTCTTACTTCTGTCAAGACGTGTTTTAAGTGGTCCGGTTCCGCCCAGGGAGCTTTTGATCTTCTAAAAGAACGTTTTACGTCCGCTCCTATCCTCGTTACTCCTGACGTCACTAGACAATTTATTGTCGAGGTTGACGCTTCAGAGGTAGGCGTGGGAGCCATTCTATCCCAGCGCTTCCAGTCTGACGATAAGGTTCATCCTTGCGCTTATTTTTCTCATCGCCTGTCGCCATCTGAGCGCAACTATGATGTGGGTAACCGTGAACTGCTCGCCATCCGCTTAGCCCTAGGCGAATGGCGACAGTGGTTGGAGGGGCGACCGTTCCTTTGTCGTTTGGACAGACCATAAGAACCTTGAGTACATCCGTTCTGCCAAACGACTTAATGCCCGTCAAGCTCGTTGGGCGTTGTTTTTCGCTCGTTTCGAGTTTGTGATTTCTTACCGTCCGGGTAGCAAGAACACCAAGCCTGATGCCTTATCCCGTCTGTTTAGTTCTTCTGTGGCTTCTACTGATCTCGAGGGGATTCTTCCTTATGGGCGTGTTGTCGGGTTGACAGTCTGGGGAATTGAAAGACAGGTTAAGCAAGCACTCACGCACACTGCGTCGCCGCGCGCTTGTCCTAGTAACCTCCTTTTCGTTCCTGTTTCCACTCGTCTGGCTGTTCTTCAGTGGGCTCACTCTGCCAAGTTAGCTGGTCATCCCGGTGTTCGAGGCACTCTTGCGTCTATTCGCCAGCGCTTTTGGTGGCCGACTCAGGAGCGTGACACGCGCCGTTTCGTGGCTGCGTGTTCAGACTGCGCGCAGAAGAAGTCTGGTAATTTTTTTCTGCTTCTGCTCCTGGTCTTGCTGGGTCTCAGTCTGTTCCCTGCCATCGCATCTCTCCTGTTCTTGTCCCTGCCCTTGCTGTGTCTCAGTCTGTCCCTAGTTCTCATTTTTTTTTTAGAGTAGTACCCTAGTTTCCCTTTTTATCGTTTTTCGTTACGGTCCTGAGGAGAGGAGTTGGGTTCTTTCTCGGGACGTGCTGGACCGTTTGATCTATGATTTCCTCCGTTGCTGCCAGTGTTCCTCCTCGAGAGCGCCAGGAGGCGCTCGGTGAGTGGGGGGTACTGTCATGTTTGTCATTTATTATCATGTCTTGTCCCTGTGCTCCCCATGCTATTCGTTTCCCTCTGCTGGTCTTATTTGGTTCTTTCCCTCCTATCCCTCTCTCTCCCCCTCCCTCTCTCACTCTCTCGCTCTCTCTTCTCTCTATCGTTCCGTTCCTGCTCCCAGCTGTTCCTATTCCCCTAATCATCATTTAGTCTTCCCACACCTGTTCCCGATCCTTTCCCCTGATTAGAGTCCCTATTTATTCCTTTGTGATCCGTTCCTGTGCCGTCGGTTCCTGGTTTTGTATTCCATGCTGTGATTGCGTTTCGCCCTGTCCTGTCGTGTTTTTTGCCGTGATTGTGTATCACCCTGTCCTGTCGTGTTTTGTGCCTTCTTCAGACGCTGCGTGTGAGCAGGTGTCTCAGTCGACTACGGCCTGCGCCTACCCGAAGCGACCTGCAGTCTGTGGCCGCTTCTCCAGTTGTTTTCCCCTCTACAAATCGAGAGGATTTCTGTTATTCCGTTTTGGACTTTAATAAACTCTGTTTCTGTTAAGTCGCGTTTGGGTCCTCTTTCACCTGCATGACAAACCTGTCCGAATCATACTTCCCTGTGTATTGTGGTGTATTCACGGTTGCCAATGAAAAAACATGATCCTTGACATTATGGTCTGGATTCGCGGACACAGATTAAGCCTAGTCCTGATTCATGGACTAATCTTTTGTCAAGGAAACTGGCCTTAAGAGTATTGCGATAAGACACACAACGGAGAGTTAGGAGCACGCCAGGCCTAAATTTGGCAGGAGAGAATCCCAGGGACGTGATCCTACTCCAAACTCACTATCTCTTCATCATCATTATGCCAGAGCATTTTGACCTTTTCAACAGACTACTTTCATTCTGTGTTTGTTATGTTCTTTCTTCAGTAGTGCTGGATCCTTTAAGCACTTATTCTCTTGCCATGTCACTGTTAAAGAGGCTGTGTTTGTTAGCCAAATGCATTTCTCCTGCTGGGGAATCCTCAGGGTCTGGTAATATGAATCTGGGGGAAAACAATTGACTGTAGGTATGTTGCAATGTTATTAAGGGGGTTAGGGGCTGTGGGGTAGGGGCTGTGGGGTAGGGGCTGTAGGGGGGGTAGGGGCTGGGGTAGGGGCTGGGGTAGGGGCTGTGGGGTAGGGGCTGTGGGGTAGGGGCTGTGGGGTAGGGGCTGTGGGGGGGCTGTGGGGTAGGGGCTGTGGGGTAGGGGCTAGGGGTGGGGTAGGGGCTGTGGGGTAGGGGCTGTGGGGTAGGGGCTGTGGTTGTGGGGGGTCTAGGGTTGGGGGGGCTGTGGGGTAGGGGCTATGGGGTAGGGGCTAGGGTTAGGGTCTGTAGGGGTAGGGGCTAGGGTTAGGGTTAGGGTTGGGGGGGCTGTGGGGTAGGGGGGTCTGTGGGGTAGGGGCTAGGGTTAGGGTCTAGGGTTAGGGGCTGTGGGGTAGGGGTTATGGGGGGGCTAGGGTTAGGGGCTGTGGGGTAGGGGCTAGGGTTAGGGGCTGTGGGTTAGGGGGGGTTAGGGGCTGTGGGTTAGGGGCTGTGGGGAAGGGGCTGTGGGGTAGGGGCTGTGGGTTAGGGGCTATGGGGTAGGGGCTGTGGGGTAGGGGCTAGGGTTAGGGGCTGTGGGTTAGGGGCTGTGGGTTAGGGGCTATGGGGTAGGGGCTAGGGTTAGGGGCTGTGGGTTAGGGGCTGTGGGGTAGGGGCTGTGGGTTAGGGGCTATGGGGTAGGGGCTATGGGGTAGGGGCTAGGGTTAGGGGCTATGGGGTAGGTTCTAGGGTTAGGGGCTGTGGTGTAGGGGCTATGGGGTAGGGGCTGTGGGGTAGGGTCTAGGGTTAGGGGCTATGGGGTAGGGGCTTTTTTTTTTACCTTTATTTAACCGCTACAACTCATCCAGAATGCCGCAGCCCGTCTGGTGTTCAACCTTCCCAAGTTCTCTCACGTCACCCCGCTCCTCCGTTCTCTCCACTGGCTTCCAGTTGAAGCTCGCATCCGCTACAAGACCATGGTGCTTGCCTACGGAGCTGTGAGGGGAACGGCACCTCAGTACCTCCAGGCTCTGATCAGGCCCTACACCCAAACAAGGGCACTGCGTTCATCCACCTCTGGCCTGCTCGCCTCCCTACCACTGAGGAAGTACATCTCCCGCTCAGCCCAGTCAAAACTGTTCGCTGCTCTGGCCCCCCAATGGTGGTACAAACTCCCTCACGACGCCAGGACAGCGGAGTCAATCACCACCTTCCGGAGACACCTGAAACCCCACCTATTTAAGGAATACCTAGGATAGGATAAGTATCCCCCCCCCCCTTTAAGATTTAGATGCACTATTGTAAAGTGACTGTTCCACTGGATGTCATAAGGTGAATGCACCAATTTGTAAGTCGCTCTGGATAAGAGCGTCTGCTAAATGACTTAAATGTAAATGTAAATGTTAAGAACACATTCTTATTTTCAATGACGGCCTAGGAACAGTGGTTTAACTGGTCTAGGAACAGTGGTTTAACTGGTCTAGGAACAGTGGGTTAACTGGTCTAGGAACAGTGGGGTTAACTGGTCTAGGAACAGTGGTTTAACTGGTCTAGGAACAGTGGGTTAACTGGTCTAGGAACAGTGGGTTAACTGGTCTAGGAACAGTGGGTTAACTGGTCTAGGAACAGTGGGTTAACTGGTCTAGGAACAGTGGGTTAACTGGTCTAGGAACAGTGGGTTAACTGGTCTAGGAACAGTGGGTTAACTGGTCTAGGAACAGTGGGTTAACTGGTCTAGGAACAGTGGGTTAACTGGTCTAGGAACAGTGGGTTAACTGCCTGTTCAGGGGCAGAACGACAGATTTGTACCTTGTCAGCTCGGGGTTTGAACTCACAACCTTCCGGTTACTAGTCCAACGCTCTAACCACTAGGCTACGCTGCCGGCTTGGGTTAGGGGCTATGGGGTAGGGGCTATGGGGTAGGGGCTGTGGGGTAGGGGCTATGGGGTAGGGGCTGTGGGGTAGGGGCTGTGGGGTAGTGGCTAGGGTTAGGGGCTATGGGGTAGGGGCTGTGGGGTAGGGGCTGTGGGGTAGTGGCTAGGGTTAGGGGCTATGGGGTAGGGGCTGTGGGGTAGGGGCTAAGGTTACGGTCTAGGGTTAGGGGCTTTGTGGTAGGGTCTAGGGTTAGGGTCTAGGGTTAGGGTCTAGGGTTAGGTGCTTTGGGGTAGGGTCTAGGGTTAGGGTCTAGGGTTAGGGGCTGTGGGGTAGGGGCTGTGGGGTAGGGGCTTTGGGGTAGTGGCTATGGGGTAGGGGCTTGGGTTAGGGGCTATGGGGTAGGGGCTGTGGGGTAGGGGCTATGGGGTAGGGGCTGTGGGGTAGGGGCTGTGTGGTAGTGGCTAGGGTTAGGGGCTATGGGGTAGGGGCTGTGGGGTAGGGGCTTTGGGGTAGGGGCTATGGGGTAGGGGCTAGGGTTAGGGTTTATGGGGTAGGGGCTAGGGTTAGGGGCTAGGGTTAGGGTCTAGGGTTAGGGTTTATGGGGTAGGGGCTAGGGTTAGGGGCTGTGGGGTAGAGGCTATGGGCTGTGGGGTAGAGGCTGGTCTGTGGGGTAGGGGCTGTGGGGTAGAGGCTATGAGCTGTGGGGTAGGGGCTGTGGGGTAGGGCCTAGGGTTAGGGGATGTGGGGTAGTGGCTATGGGGTAGGGCCTAGGGTTAGGGGCTGTGGGGTAGTGGCTAGGGTTAGAGGCTGTGGGGTAGTGGCTATGGGCTGTGGGGTAGGGGCTAGGGGGTTGTGGCTATGGGTTGGGGATAGGGGGTAGTGGCTATGGGATAGGAGGTAGGGGCTCGGGGGTAGTAGCTATGGGACAGGGGCTAAGGATAGGGGCTGTGGGGTAGGGGCTAGGGGGTAGTGGCTATGGGACAGGGGCTAAGGATAGGGGCTATGGGGTAGGGGCTAGGGGGTAGTGGCTATTGGCTATGGGGTAGCGGCTAGGGGGTAGTGGCTATTGGCTATGGGGTAGGGGCTAGGGGGTAGTGGCTATGGGCTATGGGGTAGGGGCTAGGGTGTAGTAGCGGCTATGGGATAGGAGGTAGGGGCTGCAGGGTAGTTGCTATGGGATAGGGGGTAGTGCTAGGGGTAGGGTCTCGGTGGTAAAGGCAGAGTGTAGGGGCTGTGGGGTAGGGTCTAGGGGTAGGGGCTGTGGGGTAGTGGCTGTGGGGTAGTGGCTATGGGGTAGGGGCTGTGGGGTAGTGGCTGTGGGCTGTGGGCTGTGGGGTAGTGGCTGTGAGCTGTGGGCTGTGGGGTACGGTCTAGGGGTAGGGGCTGTGGGGTAGTGGCTATGGGCTGTGGGGTAGAGTCTATGGGTAGGGGCTGTGAGGTAGTGGCTATGGGCTGTGGGGTAGTGGCTATGGGCTGTGGGGTAGGGGCAGTAGGGTAGTGGCTATGGGCTGGTTGGTAGTGGCTATGGGGTAGTGGCTATGGGCTGTGGGGTCGTGGTTCTGGGCTGTGGGGTAGGGGCAGTGGGGTAGTGGCTATGGGCTGGTTGGTAGTGGCTATGGGGTAGTGGCTATGGGCTGTGGGGTCGAGGCTGTGTGGTAGTGGCTTTGGGCTGTGGAGTAGTGGCTATGGGCTGTGGGGTCGTGGCTCTGGGCTGTGGGGTAGTGGCTATGGGCTGTAGGGTAGGGGCTGTGGGGTAGAGGCTGTGGGCTGTGGGGTAGTGGCTATGGGCTGTGGGGTAGGGGCTGTGGGGTAGAGGCTGTGGGCTGTAGGGTAGGGGCTGTGGGGTAGAGGCTGTGGGCTGTGGGGTAGTGGCTATGGGCTGTAGGGTAGGGGCTGTGGGGTAGAGGCTGTGGGCTGTGGGGTAGTGGCTATGGGCTGTGGGGTAGAGGCTATGGGCTGTGGGGTAGGGGCTGTGAGGTAGAGGCTATGGGCTGTGGGGTAGTGGCTATGGGCTGTGGGGTAGTGGCTACGGGCCAGGGGGTAGTGGCTATGGGGTAGTGGCTATTGGCTGTGGGGTAGTGGCTATGGGCCAGGGGGTAGTGGCTATGGGGTAGTGGCTATGGGCTGTGGTTTAGTGGCTATGGGCTGTGAGGTAGTGGCTACGGGCCAGGGGGTAGTGGCTATGGGGTAGTGGCTATTGGCTGAGGGGTAGTGGCTATGGGCTTTGGGATAGTGGCTATGGGCTTTGGGGTAGTGGCTATGGGCTTTGGGTTAGTGGCTATGGGGTAGTGGCTCTGGGCTGTGGGGTAGTGGCTATGGGCTGTGGGGTAGTAGCTATGGGCCAGGGGGTAGTGGCTATGGGCTGTGTAGTAGTGGCTAAGGGCTAGAGGTTAGTGGCTATGGGCCAGGGGGTAGTGGCTATGGGCTGTGTAGTAGTGGCTATGGGCTGTGTAGTAGTAGCTATGGGCTGTGTAGTAGTGGCTAAGGGCTAGAGGTTAGTGGCTATGGGCTGTGTAGTAGTGGCTACGGGCTAGAGGTTAGTGGCTATGGGCTGTGTAGTAGTGGCTAAGGGCTGTGGGGTAGTGGCTCTGGGCTGTGGGGTAGTGGCTCTGGGCTGTGGGGTAGTGGCTCTGGGCTGTGGGGTAGTGGCTCTGGGCTGTGGGGTAGTGGCTATGGGCTGTGGGGTAGTAGCTATGGGCCAGGGGGTAGTGGCTATGGGCTGTGTAGTAGTGGCTAAGGGCTAGAGGTTAGTGGCTATGGGAAAGGGCTTTGGGGTAGTGGCTGTGGGCTAGAGGCTGGGGGGCTATGGGGTAGGGGCTGTGGGATAGTGGCTTTGGGGTAGTGGCTGTGGGCTAGAGGCTGGGGGGCTAGGGGGTAGGGGTAGGGGTTAGGGGGTAGGGTCTAGGGGTAGGGGCTGTCGGGTAGTGGCTTAGGGCTAGGGGGTAGTGGTAGAGGCTGTGGAGTAGTGGCTTGGGGCTAGGGGTAAGGGTAGGTGCTGTCAGGTAGTGGCAGGGGCTAGTGGGTAGGGGGTAGTGGTAGAGGCTGTAGAGTAGTGGCTAATGGGTAGGGGCTATGGGGGATGGAGTGTTTCCCAGAGACTTTGTCCCACATGGCGCTGTATTCCCTATGTAGTACACTATTTTTGTCCAGGACCTGTAGGGGGATAGGGTTCCATTTGAGACGTGTTTTTGTCCAAACTGACTCATGTCGTCAGTATTCCTTTGACAAACCAGGCTACAGACACACTGTGTTATCTACACTCCTCAGTGCAGTATTCTACAGACACACTGTGTTATCTACACTCCTCAGTGTAGTATTCTACAGACACACTGTGTTATCTACACTCCTCAGTGCAGTATTCTACAGACACACTGTGTTATCTACACTCCTCAGTGTAGTATTCTACAGACACACTGTGTTATCTACACTCCTCAATCCAGAATAAACTAAGCTGTGTTTGTGTTTATGAAAAGAGTGAATTTGGTGGCTGGGCTAACGGACGTGTTGGTGATGATTTCTCTGATTCCTCCGACTAGGGTGGTATTTGCGAATCCTCCTCCGTTTATTACAGATGGGGCGGCAGGGTAGCCTAGTGGTTAGAGTGTTGGACTTGTAACCGCAAGGTTGTGAGTTCAAACCCTGAGGTGACATGGTACAAATCTGTCGTTCTGCCCCTGAACAGGCAGTTAACCCACTGTTCCCAGGCTGTCATTGAAAATAAGAATGTGTTCTTAACTGACTTGCCTGGTTAAATAAAGGTACAATTAAAAAAAAATGTAAAAAAATTATTACAGATGCTCAAATCCGGAATGAGATGATTTGGCTTGACAAATTTGCTGGTCGGTTTTCGTGTACTGTCAGCAGGTTTTCAGGCAGATGCTGGTAAGCATGTTGTTTTGTTCCGGAGGCAAATGTAAATTTTTCTAAAAAAACAATTAGCAACAGTTAAATGTGAATATTAAAGTGAGGTCTATGTGGGGTATGCCAGCACATACTGTGCTTTGAGTGTTGGGATTTTGGGGCATAAGAACTTTGCGTGCCCACATTTAGGCTGTTGACAAGGTGAGGGTACAAGCGCCAGTGGGGGAAATCGAAGTCAACGTGCAGGGGGCCATGAGATGCAGGCAGCAGAGGATGGGTCTAGTCAGGTTATAGATGGTGGTGTAGAGGAGGCTGGGTCGAGTCAGGTTAAGGATGGTGGTGTAGATGAGGCTGGGTCTAGTCAGGTTATGCTAGTGGATCTAGTAGCTGGGTCTAGTCAGGTTATACTAGTGGATCTAGTAGCTGGGTCTAGTCAGGTTATGCTAGTGGATGAGGAGAGTATAGAGGGGAAGTGTAAGGGACTAGGGGGGAGGAGGAGGGTGGTGTAGATGAGGCTGGGTCTAGTCAGGTTATAGATGGTGGTGTAGATGAGGCTGGGTCTAGTCAGGTTATGCTAGTGGATCTAGTAGCTGGGTCTAGTCAGGTTATACTAGTGGATCTAGTAGCTGGGTCTAGTCAGGTTATACTAGTGGATCTAGTAGCTGGGTCTAGTCAGGTTATACTAGTGGATCTAGTAGCTGGGTCTAGTCAGGTTATACTAGTGGATCTAGTAGCTGGGTCTAGTCAGGTTATGCTAGTGGATCTAGTAGCTGGGTCTAGTCAGGTTATACTAGTGGATCTAGTAGCTGGGTCTAGTCAGGTTATGCTAGTGGATCTAGTAGCTGGGTCTAGTCAGGTTATGCTAGTGGATCTAGTAGCTGGGTCTAGTCAGGTTATGCTAGTGGATCTAGTAGCTGGGTCTAGTCAGGTTATACTAGTGGATGAGGAGAGTATAGTAGGGAAGTGTAAGAGACTAGGGGGGAGGAGGAGGGTGGTGTAGATGAGGCTGGGTCTAGTCAGGTTATGCTAGTGGATCTAGTAGCTGGGTCTAGTCAGGTTATACTAGTGGATCTAGTAGCTGGGTCTAGTCAGGTTATGCTAGTGGATCTAGTAGCTGGGTCTAGTCAGGTTATACTAGTGGATCTAGTAGCTGGGTCTAGTCAGGTTATGCTAGTGGATCTAGTAGCTGGGTCTAGTCAGGTTATACTAGTGGATGAGGAGAGTATAGTAGGGAAGTGTAAGAGACTAGGGGGGAGGAGGAGGGTGGTGTAGATGAGGCTGGGTCTAGTCAGGTTATAGATGGTGGTGTAGCTGAGGCTGGGTCTAGTCAGGTTATGCTAGTGGATCTAGTAGCTGGGTCTAGTCAGGTTATACTAGTGGATCTAGTAGCTGGGTCTAGTCAGGTTATACTAGTGGATCTAGTAGCTGGGTCTAGTCAGGTTATACTAGTGGATCTAGTAGCTGGGTCTAGTCAGGTTATGCTAGTGGATCTAGTAGCTGGGTCTAGTCAGGTTATACTAGTGGATCTAGTAGCTGGGTCTAGTCAGGTTATGCTAGTGGATGAGGAGAGTATAGTAGGGAAGTGTAAGAGACTAGGGGGGAGGAGGAGGGTGGTGTAGATGAGGCTGGGTCTAGTCAGGTTATACTAGTGGATCTAGTAGCTGGGTCTAGTCAGGTTATGCTAGTGGATCTAGTAGCTGGGTCTAGTCAGGTTATACTAGTGGATCTAGTAGCTGGGTCTAGTCAGGTTATAGATGGTGGTGTAGATGAGGCTGGGTCTAGTCAGGTTATGCTAGTGGATCTAGTAGCTGGGTCTAGTCAGGTTATACTAGTGGATCTAGTAGCTGGGTCTAGTCAGGTTATAGATGGTGGTGTAGATGAGGCTGGGTCTAGTCAGGTTATGCTAGTGGATCTAGTAGCTGGGTCTAGTCAGGTTATACTAGTGGATCTAGTAGCTGGGTCTAGTCAGGTTATACTAGTGGATCTAGTAGCTGGGTCTAGTCAGGTTATACTAGTGGATCTAGTAGCTGGGTCTAGTCAGGTTATACTAGTGGATCTAGTAGCTGGGTCTAGTCAGGTTATACTAGTGGATCTAGTAGCTGGGTCTAGTCAGGTTATACTAATGGATCTAGTAGCTGGGTTTAGTCAGGTTATACTAGTGGATCTAGTAGCTGGGTCTAGTCAGGTTATACTAGTGGATCTAGTAGCTGGGTCTAGTCAGGTTATACTAGTGGATCTAGTAGCTGGGTCTAGTCAGGTTATACTAATGGATCTAGTAGCTGGGTTTAGTCAGGTTATACTAGTGGATCTAGTAGCTGGGTCTAGTCAGGTTATACTAGTGGATCTAGTAGCTGGGTCTAGTCAGGTTATGCTAGTGGATCTAGTAGCTGGGTCTAGTCAGGTTATGCTAGTGGATGAGGAGAGTATAGTGGGGAAGTGTAAGAGACTAGGGGGAGGAGGAGGAGTGTGTCAAACAGAAAAGGAAAAAGGGGGAGAAGAAAGAAGTTGGGAGGGGGGCTGACCAGAGAGGAAGGGCAGGGGGTCAGGGTGGGAGATGGAGATGAAGAGGAGGAAAGTGAGTCTGAGGAAGAGTACGACAATGGGTCCAGAGCTGACAGCCAGTCAGGCAGAGGGGTCAAAGTACACGATGAGGGAACCGTCAAGGTCCCTGAATGAGACTAAAGGGAAGAAAGGGTCATCTTGAAGCTTTTTATGCCAACTCTCAAAAGTTTGTAGGATCAGTACAACACACTATGAAAAACGAGGGGCGTATTGTCCTCTCACCCAGGAAACTGTTTAGGTTGAGGAAGTGGGTCATAACAGTGCGTTAGGTTCTACCTTCAGACACCGTTTAGATGAATAGTTTGTTTCTGGCACTGGGGCTTTTTGAGCTTTTGGTCTCTTGCTTTGCTGGCTTTTCTCCCACTTCTTATGGAGTCTCTTCGGGTAGGTTCACTTTATATACATGGCAGTGGAGATGTGGGAAAGAGGAGTCTGTTGGGTTAAAATGTAAAACAACAGAAAGTACAGGTGTTGTTTCTGCAGGAGATTCATAGTGAACGAAGTCAATTGAGTGCTCTGGTGGAAAAAGGCAAGTGTGCTGAGCTATGGGACAAATATTAGTGCAGGGGTGGCAGTCATTTTTTGCACCGGGTCTGGCCGTAAAAATGTGCTGCTGGCCACGAAGAGCTAGTTGGCACGTGTTGACCTGGGAGTCAGACAGGGTGTCCTTTTTGTGTCATGAGTGAAACTGTGCATCATGTTTTCTGTGTGCGGCAGGATAATGCCTTTAATGTCTCTGTTTTAATGTCTGTGTGAGAGGTTGGGGGTGTTTATAATGGGGTCCAGGTATTCGAGAAAGGAAAAGGACAAATGTGTGTTGTTGAATTTTCTGTTTGATTAGGCAAAGTTGCCTATTTGGCTAACAAGGAGAAACAGGGTCAAAGGTGGGTAGATAACAGACCCTTTACTATTATTGGGGTGGTCTCTGCACACCTTATGAAGTGTTAAAAAAAGAACCCCAGACACTGTTACAAAAATAACCTAGGAACTGTTACAAAAATAACCTGGATACTGTTACAAAAAGAACCTGGGAACTGTTACAAAAAGAACCTGGACACTGTTACAAAAAGAACCTGGGAACTGTTACAAAAAAGAACCTGCGAACTGTTACAAAAAGAACCTGGATACTGTTACAAAAAGAACCTGGGAACTGTTACAAAAAGAACCTGCGAACTGTTACAAAAAGAACCTGGATACTGTTACAAAAAGAACCTGGGAACTGTTACAAAAAGAACCTGGGAACTGTTACAAAAATAACCTGGGAACTGTTACAAAAAGAACCTGGATACTGTTACAAAAAGAACCTGGGAACTGTTACAAAAAGAACCTGGGAACTGTTACAAAAATAACCTGGAACTGTTACAAAAAGAACCTGGGAAAAGAACCTGGATACTGTTACAAAACGAACCTGGGAACTGTTACAAAAAGAACCTGCGAACTGTTACAAAAAGAACCTGGGAACTGTTACAAAAAGAACCTGGACACTGTTACAAAAATAACCTGGATACTGTTACAAAAATAACCTGGGAACTGTTACAAAAAGAACCTGGACATTGTTACAAAAGGAACCTGGGAACTGTTACAAAAATAACCTGGGAACTGTTACAAAAAGAACCTGGACACTGTTACAAAAAGAACCTGGACACTGTTACAAAAAGAACCTGGATACTGTTACAAAAAGAACCTGGGAACTGTTACAAAAAAGAACCTGCGAACTGTTACAAAAAGAACCTGCGAACTGTTACAAAAAGAACCTGGATACTGTTACAAAAAGAACCTGGACACTGTTACAAAAAGAACCTGGGAACTGTTACAAAAAAGAACCTGCGGACTGTTACAAAAAGAACCTGGATACTGTTACAAAAAGAACCTGGGAACTCTTACAAAAAGAACCTGCGAACTGTTACAAAAAGAACCTGGGAACTCTTACAAAAAGAACCTGGGAACTGTTACAAAAATAACCTAGGAACTGTTACAAAAAGAACCTGGATACTGTTACAAAACGAACCTGGGAACTGTTACAAAAAGAACCTGCGAACTGTTACAAAAAGAACCTGGGAACTGTTACAAAAAGAACCTGGATACTGTTACAAAAATAACCTGGGAACTGTTACAAAAATAACCTGGGAACTGTTACAAAAATAACCTGGGAACTGTTACAAAAAGAACCTGGACACTGTTACAAAAATAACCTGGATACTGTTACAAAAATAACCTGGGAACTGTTACAAAAAGAACCTGGACATTGTTACAAAAGGAACCTGGGAACTGTTACAAAAATAACCTGGGAACTGTTACAAAAAGAACCTGGACACTGTTACAAAAAGAACCTGGACACTGTTACAAAAAGAACCTGGATACTGTTACAAAAATAACCTGGGAACTGTTACAAAAATAACCTGGGAACTGTTACAAAAAGAACCTGGACATTGTTACAAAAGGAACCTGGGAACTGTTACAAAAATAACCTGGGAACTGTTACAAAAAGAACCTGGACACTGTTACAAAAAGAACCTGGACACTGTTACAAAAAGAACCTGGACACTGTTACAAAAATAACCTACCAACACCACCCGCAGAAACTACCGACACCACCCACTATACACTACACACACCATTCACTACCCACACTACCCACACTATACACTAACCACACACTACACACTACACACACTATACACTACACACATTCTGTACTCAACCAGTACAAATCAGAAGTCCTGTCCGTCCATACTGCTGAGCAGCGACCCAACTCAAGCACCAGTACACAATACCTTATATTATTCTCATTAAGCAACAGTGAGATGGTGGGTAGCAGATGTCTTCTGGGCCGTCATTCTGTAGAAGTCAAGTGTGGTCTAAAGGAAACATCTCCGTCTGAAATGTATTTTTTTGTCGAGGGGACAGAAGAGGAGAGAAAAGAGAGAGAGAGAACTCTTGGTCCAACACAGGAATTTTTCAGAAAACTATTCCCAGAAAACTATTATTTTCAAAGTCGATTGATCCAAACAAATAAAAGGTGGAATGGGGATAGAATAAAATAGAAAGGGGTGGTTGAAGATGAGATGTGTTGAATATGATTGGTATGCACTTTTGCTACATACATCCTAGCACATAATCGTATTGAAAAGCCTTGCAGTGACAGCAAAAGCTATTAAAATGTTTGCACAGTGAAAGACAATTTTTTCGCATTTAATTAATATGGTTGAATAGGATTGGGAAAATAATGAGGAGAGAGGAAACATACATTATCATAGAGGACAAGGACAGAGACAGGACATGTACATTATCATAGAGGACAAGGACAGAGACAGGACATGTACATTATCATAGAGGACTAGGAGAGAGACAGGACATGTACATTATCATAGAGGACAAGGACAGAGACAGGACATGTACATTATCATAGAGGACTAGGACAGAGACAGGACATGTACATTATCATAGAGGACTAGGACAGAGACAGAACATGTACATTATCATAGAGGACTAGGAGAGAGACAGGACATGTATATTATAATAGGGGTCTAGGAGAAACACAGCATGTCCAGACTTGTTGTGTTCGTATTAGAAAAAGCTCAGCATACTGTCCATAAATATAGAAAGGTGTTATCTTGACAATCATATCAGTACAGAAACATGTTAATGTGTTATTGGAAACTCGCTCAACTGTGCTGAGAGAGACTGGGCAGAGAGACTGGGCAGAGAGACTGGGCAGAGAGACTGGGCAGAGAGGCTGGGCAGAGAGGCTGGGTAGAGAGACTGGGCAGAGGGCTGGGCAGAGAGGCTGGGCAGAGAGACTGGGCAGAGAGACTGGGCAGAGGGGCTGGGCAGAGAGGCTGGGCAGAGAGACTGGGCAGAGAGACTGGGCAGAGAGGCTGGGCAGAGAGGATGGGCAGAGAGGCTAGGCAGAGAGTCTGGGCAGAGAGACTGGGCAGAGAGGCTGGGCAGAGAGGCTGGGCAGAGAGGCTGGGCAGAGAGACTGGGCAGAGAGGCTGGGCAGAGAGGCTGGGCAGAGAGGCTGGGCAGAGAGGCTGGGCAGAGAGGCTGGGCAGAGAAGCTGGGCAGAGAGACTAGGCAGAGAGGCTGGGCAAAGAGGCTAGGCAGAGAGGCTGGGCAGAGAGGCTGGGCAGAGAGACTAGGCAGAGAGGCTGGGCAAAGAGGCTGGGCAGAGAGGCTGGGCAGAGAGGCTGGGCAGAGAGGCTGGCCAGAGAGACTGGGCAGAGAGGCTGGGCAGCGGTTGCAGCCCAATCTGAGCCTTTTACCACTTGACAGTAGTACAACATACAGCACAGTAAAGATTGTAGATTCCAATACATACTGTAAGGGGAAACAAAGTCAATGTTTCATGAATTACTGTTTGTATGAAATTGGGAGATATAGTACTTTGTAACACCTCTACCCCTCAATTTCCACCTCCATCCCTCTACCTCCACCTCCACCCCTCTACCTCCATCCCTCCACCTCCACCTCCACCTCCACCCCTCTACCTCCATCCCTCCACCTCCATCCCTCCACCTCCACCCCTCTACCTCCATCCCTCCACCTCCATCCCTCCACCTCCATCTCCACCTCTCTACCTCCATCCCTCCACCTCCACCTCCACCTCCACCCCTCTACCTCCATCCCTCCACCTCCATCCCTCCACCTCCACCCCTCTACCTCCATCCCTCCACCTCCATCCCTCCACCTCCATCTCCACATCCACCCCTCTACCTCCATCCCTCCACCCCCACCTCCACCTCCATCTCCACCTCCACCCCTCTACCTCCATCCCTCCACCTCCATCTCCACCTCCACCCCTCTACCTCCATCCCTCCACCTCCATCTCCACATCCATCCCTCCACCTCTATCCTTCCCACCTCCATCCCTCCACCTCCATCCCTCCCCTCTAGCCCCCCACCTCCATCCCTCCCCCTCTAGCCCTCCATCTCCATCCCTACCCTCCCCCTCCATCCCTCCACCTCTATCCCTCCAACTCTACCCCTCCATCTCCATCCCTCCACCTCCCCCTCTACCTCTCCCCCTCTACCCCTCCACCTCCACCTCTACCCCTCCCCCTCTACCCCTCCCTCTCTACCCCTCCACTTCTACCCCTCCACCTCTACCCCTCCACCTCTACCCCTCCACCTCCACCCCTCCACCTTCATCCCTCCCCCTCTACCCCTCCACTTCTACCTCTACCCCTCCACCTCTACCCCTCCACCTCCCCCTCTACCCCTCCACCTCTACCCCTCCACCTCTACACCTCCACCTCTACCTCTACCACCACCTCCACCTCTCCACTCCATCTCCACCTCTACCACTCCATCTCCTCCTCCACCCCTCCACCCCCTCTACCCCTCCACCTCCACCTCCACCCCTCCACCTCCATCCCTCCCCCTCTACACCTCCACCTCTACCTCTACCACTCCATCTCCACCTCTACCACTCCACCTCCTCCTCCACCCCTCCACCCCCTCTACCCCTCCACCTCTACCTCTACCCCTCCACCTCTACCCCTCCACCTCTACCACTCCACCTCTACCACTCCAGCTCCTCCTCCACCCCTCCACCTCCCTCTACCCCTCCACCTCTACCTCTACCTCTACCCCTCCACCCCTACCACTCCACCTCTACCCCTCCACCTCTACCCCTCCACCTCTCCACCACTCTACCTCTACCCCTCCTCCTCTACCCCTCCACCTCTACCTCTACCCCTCCACCTCTACCCCTCCACCTCTACCCCTCCACATCTACCCCTCCATCTCCACCCCTCTACCTCTACCCCTCCACCTCTACCTCTACCCCTCCACCTCTACCCCTCCATCTCCACCCCTCTACCTCTACCCCTCCACCTCTACCCCTACATCTCCACCCCTCTATCTCTACCCCTCCACCTCTACCTCTACCCCTTCACCTCTACCCCTCCACCTCTACCCCTCCACCTCTACCCCTCCACCTCTCCACCACTCTACCTCTACCCCTCCACCTCCACCTCTACCCCTCCACCTCTACCTCTCCATCTCCACCCCTCTACCTCTACCCCTCCACCTCTACCCCTCCACCTCTCCACCACTCTACCTCTACCCCTCCACCTCTACCCCTCCACCTCTACCTCTACCCATCCACCTCTACCACTCCACCTCTACCCCTCCACATCTACCCCTCCATCTCCACCCCTCTACCTCTACCCCTCCACCTCTACCTCTACCCCTCCACCTCTACCCCTCCATCTCCACCCCTCTACCTCTACCCCACCTCTACCTCTACCCCTCCACCTCTACCCCTACATCTCCACCCCTCTACCTCTACCCCTCCACCTCTACCTCTACCCCTTCACCTCTACCCCTCCACCTCTACCCCTCCACCTCTACCCCTCCACCTCTCCACCACTCTACCTCTATCCCTCCACCTCCACCTCTACCCCTCCACCTCTACCCCTCCATCTCCACCCCTCTACCTCTACCCCTCCACCTCTACCCCTCCACCACTCTACCTCTACCCCTCCACCTCTACCCCTCCACCTCTACCCCTCCACCTCTACCCCTCCACCTCTACCTCTACCCCTCCACCTCTACCACTCCACCTCTACCCCTCCACATCTACCCCTCCATCTCCACCCCTCTACCTCTACCCCCTACCTCTACCTCTACCCCTCCACCTCTACCCCTCCATCTCCACCCCTCTACCTCTACCCCACCTCTACCTCTACCCCACCTCTACCTCTACCCCTCCACCTCTCCACCACTCTACCTCTACCCCTCCACCTCTACCCCTCCACCTCTACCACTCCACCTCTACCCCTACACATCTACCCCTCCACCTCTACCCCTCTACCTCTACCCCTCCACCTCTACCTCTACCCCTCCACCTCTACCCCTCCACCTCTACCCCTCCACCTCAACCCCTCCATCTCCACCCCTCTACCCCTCCACCTCTCCACCTCCATCTCCACCCCTCTACCTCTACCCCTCCACCTCTGCCACTCCACCTCTACCACTCCACCTCTACCTCTACCCCTCCACCTCTACCCCTCCATCTCCACCCCCTCTACCTCTACCCCTCCACCTCTACCTCTACCCCTCCACCTCTACCCCTCCACCTCTACCTCTACCCCTCCACCTCTACCTCTACCCCTCCACCTCTACCTCTACCCCTCCACCTCTACCTCTACCCCTCCACCTCTACCTCTACCCCTCCACCTCCATCTCCACCCCTCTACCTCTACCCCTCCACCTCTACCTCTACCCCTCCACCTCTACCCCTCCCCTCTACCTCTACCCCTCCACCTCTACCACTCCACCTCTACCCCTCCACCTCTACCCCTCCATCTCCACCCCTCTACCTCTACCCCTCCACCTCTACCTCTACCCCTCCACCTCCCTCCACCTCTACCTCTACCCCTCCACCCCTACCCCTCCACCCCTCCACCTCTACCCCTCCACCTCTACCCCTCCACCTCCCTCTACCTCTACCCCTCCACCTCTACCCCTCCATCTCCACCCCTCTACCTCTACCCCTCCACCTCTACCTCTACCCCTCCACCTCTACCCCTCCACCTCTACCTCTACCCCTCCACCTCTACCCCTCCATCTCCACCCCTCTACCTCTACCCCTCCACCTCTACCTCTACCACTCCACCTCTACCCCTCTACCCCTCCACCTCTACCACTCCACCTCTACCCCTCCACCTCTACCCCTCCATCTCCACCCCTCTACCTCTACCCCTCCACCTCTACCTCTACCCTTCCACCTCTACCTCTACCTCTACCCCTCCACCTCTCCACCTCTACCCCTCCACCTGTATCCCTTTTCATTTTACCACAACAATCTGTTCTTAGAACAAAACTGAAATATAACAACTTGTGTAGAAAGTAAACATCCACAGCTCGATGGTGCCAAGTGTGCTTATGTCTGCATAACGAGGAAGTAGTCGAGCCATCGATGACGGTAGAGTACGCTGTCCAACCTTATGTAATAAGAAAGAGGAGATTATCCTGATTAAAATGGTGTGTAATTATACACATTGCGATATATTTGGTGAAATATACCAACATGCCTGGAAAACAAAGAGGGGAGCTCAGCGTTCCAATGACAAAATGTTTTTCTAGGCTACTGTTGGATGACAACACAGTACGCTGCCCAGCCTTACATAATTAGAAAGAGGAGATTCTCATGATTAAATTGGTGTCCGACTTGAAAAAAATCGTAATATACACATTGCAAGATATTTGGTGAAATAGACAGACATACCTGTATTTACCTATTTAGGTATACATACCTGTATTTACCTATTTAGGTATACATACCTGTATTTACCTATTTAGGGATACATACCTGTATTTACCTATTTAGGTATACATACCTGTATTTACCTATTTAGGGATACATACCTGTATTTACCTATTTAGGTATACATACCTGTATTTACCTATTTAGGTATACATACCTGTATTTACCTATTTAGGGATACATACCTGTATTTACCTATTTAGGGATACATACCTGTATTTACCTATTTAGGTATACATACCTGTATTTACCTATTTAGGGATACATACATGTATTTACCTATTTAGGTATACATACCTGTATTTACCTATTTAGGGATACATACCTGTATTTACCTATTTAGGTATACATACCTGTATTTACCTATTTAGGTATACATACCTGTATTTACCTATTTAGGGATACATACCTGTATTTACCTATTTAGGGATACATACCTGTATTTACCTATTTAGGGATACATACCTGTATTTACCTATTTAGGTATACATACCTGTATTTACCTATTTAGGGATACATACCTGTATTTACCTATTTAGGGATACATACCTGTATTTACCTATTTAGGTATACATACCTGTATTTACCTATTTAGGTATACATACCTGTATTTACCTATTTAGGTATACATACCTGTATTTACCTATTTAGGTATACATACCTGTATTTCCCCTATAGGAAACAATGGAATGACCTCAGAGTTCCATGAGTCATTTGTTTTTGTTGTTGTTGACGTTTTAACTGCCAAATCAAATCAAATTGTATTGATCACAAACACGTGTTTAGCAGATGTTATTGCGGGTGTAGTGAAATGCTTGTGCTTCTAGTTCTGACAGTGCAGCAATATATAACAAGTAATATCTAACAATTTCACAACTACCCTATACACACAAATCTAAGTAAAGGAATGACACTAAGAATATATAAATAAATGGATGAGCAAAGTCAGAGCACCACAGACTGAGATACAGTAGAATAGTATAGAAAATAGCATATACATATGAGATGAGAAATGCAAGATTTGTAAACATTATTAATGTGACATTAATGTGACCAGAGTTCCATTTATTAAAGTGGCAATTAGTGTTTTCACATTTGAAGAGTGAAAAGGATTGGTAATTGAGCTTAGCTTGTAGAAGGTGTTCGATAGGGTTGAGGTCAGGGCTCTGTGCAAGCTCAGTTAAGTTCTTTCACACCGATCTCGACAAACCATTTCTGTATGGACCTCACTTTGTGCACGGGGGCATTGTCATGCTGAAACAGGAAAGGGTTGTAACGGCAGATTTCCTCTTCGTCTGAAGAGGAGTAAGGATCGGACCAAGATGCAGCGTGTTAAGTGTTCATGACGATTTATTAAAAACGATCTGAACACTGAAATATAAAACAATAAACGCTGTGATGAAAACCGAAACAGTACCGTGTGGCGACAAACACTCACACGAAAACAAACACCCACAACTCAAAAGTGCAACCCAGGCTACCTAAGTATGATTCTCAATCAGAGACAACTAACGACACCTGCCTCTGATTGAGAACCATACCAGGCCAAACACAAAAACCAACATAAAAAAACCAACATAGACTGCCCACCCCAACTCACACCCTGACCATACTAAATAAAGACAAAACAAACAGACTGCCCACCCCAACTCACCCCCTGACCATACTAAATAAAGACAAAACAAACAAACTGCCCACCCCAACTCACACCCTGACCATACTAAATAAAGACAAGACAAACAGACTGCCCACCCAACTCACCCCCTGACCATACTAAATAAATACAAAACAAACAGACTGCCCACCCCAACTCACCCCCTGACCATACTAAATAAATACAAAACAAACAGACTGCCCACCCCAACTCCCCCGCTGACCATACTAAATAAAGACAAAACAAACAGACTGCCCACCCCAACTCACACATTTACATTACATTTACATTTACATTTACATTTAAGTCATTTAGCAGACGCTCTTATCCAGAGCGACTTACAAATTGGTGCATTCACCTTATGACATCCAGTGGAACAGTCACTTTACAATAGTGCATCTAAATCTTAAAGGGGGGGGGGAAATACTTATCCTATCCTAGGTATTCCTTAAAGAGGTGGGGTTTCAGGTGTCTCCGGAAGGTGGTGATTGACTCCGCTGTCCTGGCGTCGTGAGGGAGTTTGTTCCACCATTGGGGGCCAGAGCAGCGAACAGTTTTGACTGGGCTGAGCGGGAGCTGTACTTCCTCAGTGGTAGGGAGGCGAGCAGGCCAGAGGTGGATGAACGCAGTGCCCTTGTTTGGGTGTAGGGCCTGATCAGAGCCTGGAGGTACTGAGGTGCCGTTCCCCTCACAGCTCCGTAGGCAAGCACCATGGTCTTGTAGCGGATGCGAGCTTCAACTGGAAGCCAGTGGAGAGAACGGAGGAGCGGGGTGACGTGAGAGAACTTGGGAAGGTTGAACACCAGACGGGCTGCGGCGTTCTGGATGAGTTGAAGGGGTTTAATGGCACAGGCAGGAGCCCAGCCAACAGCGAGTTGCAGTAATCCAGACGGGAGATGACAAGTGCCTGGATTAGGACCTGCGCCGCTTCCTGTGTGAGGCAGGGTTGTACTCTGCGGATGTTGTAGAGCATGAACCTGCAGGAACGGGCCACCGCCTTGATGTTGGTTGAGAACGACAGGGTGTTGTCCAGGATCACACCAAGGTTCTTAGCGCTCTGGGAGGAGGACACAATGGAGTTGTCAACCGTGATGGCGAGATCATGGAACGGGCAGTCCTTCCCCGGGAGGAAGAGCAGCTCCGTCTTGCCGAGGTTCAGCTTGAGGTGGTGATCCGTCATCCACACTGATATGTCTGCCAGACATGCAGAGATGCGATTCGCCACCTGGTCATCAGAAGGGGGAAAGGAGAAGATTAGTTGTGTGTCGTCTGCATAGCAATGATAGGAGAGACCATGTGAGGTTATGACAGAGCCAAGTGACTTGGTGTATAGCGAGAATAGGAGAGGGCCTAGAACAGAGCCCTGGGGGACACCAGTGGTGAGAGTGCGTGGTGAGGAGACAGATTGTCACCACGCCACCTGGTAGGAGTGACCTGTCAGGTAGGACGCAATCCAAGCGTGGGCCGCGCCGGAGATGCCCAACTCGGAGAGGGTGGAGAGGAGGATCTGATGGTTCACAGTATCGAAGGCAGCCGATAGATCTAGAAGGATGAGAGCAGAGGAGAGAGAGTTAGCTTTAGCAGTGCGGAGCGCCTCCGTGATACAGAGGAGAGCAGTCTCAGTTGAATGACTAGTCTTGAAACCTGACTGATTTGGATCAAGAAGGTCATTCAGAGAGAGATAGCGGGAGAGCTGGCCAAGGACGGCACGTTCAAGAGTTTTGGAGAGAAAAGAAAGAAGGGATACTGGTCTGTAATTGTTGACATCGGAGGGATCGAGTGTAGGTTTTTTCAGAAGGGGTGCAACTCTCGCTCTCTTGAAGACGGAAGGGACGTAGCCAGCGGTCAGTGATGAGTTGATGAGCGAGGTGAGGTAAGGGAGAAGGTCTCCGGAAATGGTCTGGAGAAGGGGAGGGGATAGGGTCAAGCGGGCAGGTTGTTGGGCGGCCGGCCGTCACAAGACGCGAGATTTCATCTGGAGAGAGAGGGGAGAAAGAGGTCAGAGCACAGGGTAGGACAGTGTGAGCAGAACCAGCGGTGTCGTTTGACTTAGCAAACGAGGATCGGATGTCGTCGACCTTCTTTTCAAAATGGTTGACGAAGTCGTCTGCAGAGAGGGAGGAGGGGGGGGGGAGGAGGATTCAGGAGGGAGGAGAAGGTGGCAAAGAGCTTCCTAGGGTTAGAGGCAGATGCTTGGAATTTAGCGTGGTAGAAAGTGGCTTTAGCAGCAGAGACAGAGGAGGAAAATGTAGAGAGGAGGGAGTGAAAGGATGCCAGGTCCGCAGGGAGGCGAGTTTTCCTCCATTTCCGCTCGGCTGCCCGGAGCCCTGTTCTGTGAGCTCGCAATGAGTCATCGAGCCACGGAGCGGGGGGGGGGGGGGGACCGAGCCGGCCTGGAGGATAGGGGACATAGAGAGTCAAAGGATGCAGAGAGGGAGGAGAGGAGGGTTGAGGAGGCAGAATCAGGAGATAGGTTGGAGAAGGTTTGAGCGGAGGGAAGAGATGATAGGATGGAAGAGGAGAGAGTAGCGGGGGAGAGAGAGCGAAGGTTGGGACGGCGCGATACCATCCGAGTAGGGGCAGTGTGGGAGGTGTTGGATGAGAGCGAGAGGGAAAAGGATACAAGGTAGTGGTCGGAGACTTGGAGGGAGTTGCAATGAGGTTAGTGGAAGAACAGCATCTAGTAAAGATGAGGTCGAGCGTATTGCCTGCCTTGTGAGTAGGGGGGAAGGTGAGAGGGTGAGGTCAAAAGAGGAGAGGAGTGGAAAGAAGGAGGCAGAGAGGAATGAGTCAAAGGTAGACGTGGGGAGGTTAAAAGTCGCCCAGAACTGTGAGAGGTGAGCCGTCCTCAGGAAAGGAGCTTATCAAGGCATCAAGCTCATTGATGAACTCTCCGAGGGAACCTGGAGGGCGATAAATGATAAGGATGTTAAGCTTGAAAGGGCTGGTAACTGTGACAGCATGGAATTCAAAGGAGGCGATAGACAGATGGGTAAGGGGAGAAAGAGAGAATGACCACTTGGGAGAGATGAGGATCCCGGTGCCACCACCCCGCTGACCAGAAGCTCTCGGGGTGTGCGAGAACACGTGGGCGGACGAAGAGAGAGCAGTAGGAGTAGCAGTGTTGTCTGTGGGGATCCATGTTTCCGTTAGTGCCAAGAAGTCGAGGGACTGGAGGGAGGCATAGGCTGAGATGAACTTTGCCTTGTTGACCGCAGATCGGCAATTCCAGAGGCTACCGGAGACCTGGAACTCCACGTGGGTCGTGCGCGCTGGGACCACCAGATTAGGGTGGCCGCGGCCACGCGGTGTGGAGTGTTTGTAATGTCTGTGCAGAGAGGAGAGAACAGGGATAAACAGACACATAGTTAACAGGCTACAGAAGAGGCTACGCTAATGCAAAGGAGATTGGAATGACAAGTGGACTACACGTCTCGAATGTTCAGAAAGTTAAGCTACGTAGCAAGAATCTTATTGACTAAAATGATTAAAATGATACAGTACTGCTGAAGTACTGCTGAAGTAGGCTAGCTGGCAGTGGGTGCGTTGTTGACACTACACTAATCAAGTCGTTCCGTTGAGTGTAATAGTTTCTACAGTGCTGCTATTCGGGGGCTAGCTGGCTAGCTAGTAGTGTTGTTTACGTTACGTTGTGTTAAAAGAACGACAATAGCTGGCTAGCTAACCTAGAAAATCGCTCTAGTCTACACAATTATCTTTGATACAAAGATGGCTATGTAGCTAGCTATGTAGCTAGCTACTATCAAACAAATCAAACCGTTGTACTGTAATGAAATGAAAATGTGATACTACCTGTGAATGCGACCAGGTTGTTGAGTTCTATTCAGAAGACGTTGGCTAGCGTTGGCTAGCTGTCGGCTAGCTAGCAGAGTCTCCTACGTTAAGGACGACAAATAGCTGGCTAGCTAACCTCGGTAAACAAACAAACAAACAAACAGACTGCCCACCCCAACTCACCCCCTGACCATACTAAATAAAGACAAAACAAACAGACTGCCCACCCCAACTCACACCCTGACCATACTAAATAAAGACAAAACAAACAGACTGCCCACCCCAACTCACCCCCTGACCATACTAAATAATGACAAAACAAACAGACTGCCCACCCCAACTCAACCCCTGACCATACTAAATAAAGACAAAACAAACAGACTGCCCACCCCAACTCACCCCCTGACCATACTAAATAAAGACAAAACACACAGACTGCCCACCCCAACTCCCCCGCTGACCATACTAAATAAAGACAAAACAAACAGACTGCCCACCCAACTCACCCCCTGACCATACTAAATAAAGACAAAACAAACAGACTGCCCACCCCAACTCACCCCCTGACCATACTAAATAAAGACAAAACAAACAGACTGCCCACCCCAACTCACACCCTGACCATACTAAATAAAGACAAAACAAACAGACTGCCCACCCCAACTCACCCCCTGACCATACTAAATAAAGACAAAACACACAGACTGCCCACCCCAACTCACCCCCTGACCATACTAAATAAAGACAAAACACACAGACAGCCCACCCCAACTCACCCCCTGACCATACTAAATAAAAACAAAACAAAGGAAATGAAGGTCAGAACGTGACACGGGTCTTCCCAAAGCTGTTGCCACAAAGTTTGTCTAGAACATCATCGTATGCTGTAGCATTAAGATTTCCCTTCACTGGAATTAAGGGGCCTAGCCAAAACCAGGAAAAACAGCCGCAGACCATTATTCCTCCGCCAAAATGTACAGTTGGCACTATGCATTAGGCAGGTAGTGTTCTCCTGGCATCCATCAGACATAGATTCATCTGTCGGACTGCCAGACGGTGAAGCGTGATTTATCACACTGGACAAGTGGCTGTGAACTTCACAACACTACAGCCGACGCCATCTAGTACTCTCATTCAGTCTTTTAACTTAAAGTAATACACGTATAATCTACATTTAAAAAAAGCGATCTAGATATGTAGGCTTTATTTACATTTAGTCAGCATCCAGAGCAAATGGATACAGTTTCATACTGGTCCCCTGCTGGAATCGAACTCACACAACCCTGGTGTTGCAAGTGCTGTGCTCTACCAACTGAGTCACATAGTACCTGTGTTTTAAGACATTACATACTGTAAAAAGAGATTAAATGGTGACAGGACCAGCTGTCCCTGCCAACACTGGTTCCTGAACAGGCAGACACAAACAAATCAAATCAAATCAAATGTATTTATATAGCCCTTCGTACATCAGCTGATATCTCAAAGTGCTGTACAGAAACCCAGCCTAAAACCCCAAACAGCAAGCAATGCAGGTGTAGAAGCACGGTGGCTAGGAAAAAGTCCCTAGAAAGGCCAAAACCTATGAAGAAACCTAGAGAGGAACCAGGCTATGTGGGGTGGCCAGTCCTCTACTGGCTGTGCCGGGTGGAGATTATAACAGAACATGGCCAAGATGTTCAAATGTTCATAAATGACCAGCATGGTCGAATAATAACAAGGCAGAACAGTTGAAACTGGAGCAGCAGCACAGTCAGGTGGACTGGGGACAGCAAGGAGTCGGGCACGGTCCTAGGGCTCAGGTCCTCCGAGAGACAGAAAGAAAGAGAGAATTAGAGAGAGCATATGTGGGGTGGCCAGTCCTCTTCTGGCTGTGCTGGGTGGAGATTATAACAGAACATGGCCAAGATGTTCAATGTTCATAAATGACCAGCATGGTCGAATAATAATAAGGCAGAACAGTTGAAACTGGAGCAGCAGCACAGTCAGGTGGACTGGGGACAGCAAGGAGTCATCATGTCAGGTAGTCCTGGGACATGGTCCTAGGGCTCAGGTCAGTTGAAACTGGAGCAGCAGCATGGCCAGGTGGACTGGGGACAGCAAGGAGTCATCATGTCAGGTAGTCCTGGGGCATGGTCCTAGGGCTCAGGTCCTCCGAGAGAGAGAAAAAAAGAGATAAGGAGAGAATTACAGAACGCACAGTTTGATTCACACAGGACACCGAATAGGACAGGAGAAGTACTCCAGATATAACAAACTGACCCTAGCCCCCCGACACATAAACTACTGCAGCATAAATACTGGAGGCTGAGACAGGAGGGTCAGGAGACACTGTGGCCCCATCCGAGGACACCCCCGTGACACACACGTGGATAAACGGACGCGCGTACTAACCCGCACACATGCCACACTGTAGTACTGAACTGAAGATCTGACATTCTTACAATTTGTTATCAAGTTTATTTCCCTTGAACGGTCAATAATTACAGCCCTCATAATGTATTCATACCCCCTTGAATGGTCTATAATTACAGTGCCCTCATAATGTATTCATACCCCCTTGAATGGTCTATAATTACAGTGCCCTCATAATGTATTCATACCCCCTTGAATGGTCTATAATTACAGCCCTCATAATGTATTCATACCCCCTTGAATGGTCTATAATTACAGTGCCCTACCCCCCTTGAATGGTCTATAATTACAGCCCTCATAATGTATTCATACCCCCTTGAATGGTCTATAATTACAGCCCTCATAATGTATTCATACCCCCTTGAATGGTCTATAATTACAGCCCTCATAATGTATTCATACCCCCTTGAATGGTCTATAATTACAGCCCTCATAATGTATTCATACCCCCTTGAATGGTCTATAATTACAGCCCTCATAATGTATTCATACCCCCTTGAATGGTCTATAATTACAGCCCTCATAATGTATTCATACCCCCTTGAATGGTCTATAATTACAGCCCTCATAATGTATTCATACCCCCTTGAATGGTCTATAATTACAGCCCTCATAATGTATTCATACCCCCTTGAATGGTCTATAATTACAGTGCCCTACCCCCCTTGAATGGTCTATAATTACAGCCCTCATAATGTATTCATACCCCTTGAATGGTCTATAATTACAGTGCCCTACCCCCTTGAATGGTCTATAATTACAGCCCTCATAATGTATTCATACCCCCTTGAATGGTCTATAATTACAGCCCTCATAATGTATTCATACCCCCTTGAATGGTCTATAATTACAGCCCTCATAATGTATTCATACCCCCTTGAATGGTCTATAATTACAGCCCTCATAATGTATTCATACCCCCTTGAATGGTCTAAAATTACAGCCCTCATAATGTATTCATACCCCCTTGAATTATTTCACATTTTGTTGCGTTTACAGCCTGAATTCAAATGGATTAAATTACCTTTTTTTCTTACCCATCTACCCATAATACCCCATAATGACAAAGTCAAAACATGTTTTGAGAACATTTTGCAAATGTATTGAAATCGAAATACAGAAATATCTCATTTACATAACTATTCACACCCGTGTGTCAGTACTTTGTAGAAGCACCTTTGGCAGTGATTACAGCTGTGCTTTCTGGGTAATTCTCTAAGAGCTTTGCACACCTGCATTGTACAATATTTAGCACATTATTCATTAAAAATATATATTTTAAAACTCTGTCAAGTTGATGGTTGAACATTGCTCGAGAGCCATTTGGAAGACTTGTCATAGATTTTCAAGCCAATTTAATTGAAAACTGTAACTAAGCCGCTCAGGAATGTTCAATATCATCTTGATAAACAACTCCAGTGTATATTTGGTCTTGTGTTTTCGGTTATTGTCCTGCTGAAAGGGGAATTTGTCTCCCAGTGTCTTTGGAAAGCAGGCTGAACTAGGTTTTCCTCCTGGATTTTGCCTGTGCTTAGCTCTAATCTGTTTGTTTTTTGATCCTAAAAGGATATTCACTGTCAGCTTTTTGTATGTTTTTCCCATCTATCAATAGGTGCCCTTCTTTGCAAATCATTGGAAAATCCCCCTGGTTTTTGTGGTTGAATCTATGTTTGAAATTCATTGCCTACACCTCTTATTTGGATGGGAAAGAGTCAACGATGCTTGGAAAGCTTTAGCTGCCCCCAGAACCAGCTTAACAGCCTGATTCACACTCATATGCCGACCCGAACCAAACTGGCTCCGATACTTTGTTTTCACATGGTCCTTTCCAGCAGAGTTCTAAGGATGCATAAGCAGGCCAATCCATCCAGTACAGCTTGGCTCGGGACGGTTTGGATCTGTAGTGTGAAAAGGATAATACAAAAACATCCTTCTCCAGGGAGGGAAAGGGTTGGCTCCATCCAACCAACATATGAAGCCAGCCAAGCAATGAAGCATTATAGCTCTTTAGCTTACAAAGCATTCAGCATTAATTTATTCTGTTGGAATAAGAATTTCTGGTCTTTCCAGCCAAAAGGGTTCTGAGGGATTCTGAGCATTTAGCTCAGCATTCTGTTCTAGAATGTCAAAAGGTTCTGAGGGGTTCCGAATGGTTTCAAGCCAAAGCTTGGCTGGTGTTGTGTTGACCACTGGAGACATTGGTAAGAGGAAAACATTTTTTTGTTAGAAGGACATTTTTCTAAATTAGTCACGGTTAGAGCACTCTCAATGCATACATTGTTTTGGAAGGGCTATCTCTCAGAAACATGCATGGGTATTCCTCTAGTTGAAGACCTCTGAGTTAAGGGTGCACACGAACACACACACAACGACGGAGACACTAGGAGAGGTGGAGAAGATGGAGGACATTAGTGCTCTGAAGTTTTTTTAATTTTACCTTTATTTAACGAGGCAAGTCAGTTAAAGAACAAATTCTTATTTTCAATGACTGCCTAGGAACAGTGGGTTAACTGCCTGTTCAGGGGCAGAACGACAGATTTGTACCATGTCAGCTCAGGGATTTGAACTTGCAACCTTTCGTTTACTAGTCCAATGCTCTAACCACTAGGCAACCCTGCTGCCCCATGTGGTGTTTTACCTCTACTTAGTGCTCTGGTCTAATGTTTTATCTCTACTTAGTGCTCTGGTCTAGTGTTTTATCTCTACTTAGTGCTCTGAAGTCTAGTGTTGTATCTCTACTTAGTGCTCTGGAGTCTAGTGTTTTACCTCTACTTAGTGCTCTGGTCTAATGTTTTATCTCTACTTAGTGCTCTGTCATGACGTGGCTTTCTTTGGATGGCCCTCTCTCCCACCTACCAAGGAATCAAATCAAATCAAATCAAATTTATTTATATAGCCCTTCGTACGTCAGCTGATATCTCAAAGTGCTGTACAGAAACCCAGCCTAAAACCCCAAACAGCAAACAATGCAGGTGTAAAAGCACGGTGGCTAGGAAAAACTCCCTAGAAAGGCCAAAACCTAGGAAGAAACCTAGAGAGGAACCGGGCTATGTGGGGTGGCCAGTCCTCTTCTGGCTGTGCCGGGTAGAGATTATAACAGAACATGACCAAGATGTTCAAATGTTCATAAATGACCAGCATGGTCAAATAATAATAAGGCAGAACAGTTGAAACTGGAGCAGCAGCACAGTCAGGTGGACTGGGGACAGCAAGGAGCCATCATGTCAGGTAGTCCTGGGGCACGGTCCTAGGGCTCAGGTCAGTTGAAACTGGAGCAGGAGCATGGCCAGGTGGACTGGGGACAGCAAGGAGTCCTCATGTCAGGTAGTCCTGGGACATGGTCCTAGGGCCCAGGCCAGTTGAAACTGGAGCAGCAGCAGAAGGCTCTGTTATCTCAGTTCATAAATTCCATGAGGAGACTCTCTTGCGGTATAGAGAGTGGGTTCATAGAGAGGACAAAGGAACTTCTTCTACATCACAGAACTTAAGAACTGAACAATATCCATGTTTGGAGAATGTGTAAACAGCTACGACCGGTCCATTTTGTCTAATATTTGTGACCTCATGAGAGACAATACAGCCACATTACCAACTCTGCTTGTACAAGAGTCTCTGTTATAAGATTTGCATTTAATTATTGTATAAATTGAATGAGTAAAGATGAAACTATTTGTGAAATTATGTAATGTGATTTTTAACTGTTTAATGAAAGAGAATCCAATTCCCTTTCAAATTTAACTAAGTCATTGGCCCGCCCCATGAGCACAGACAATGATCTGGCGTCGTGGGACAGCCTTTTCTGCTGTTCTGAATATAAACCCGACCTGGAGAAGCCCACTTCAGACCCAGCATACCTCGATTACAGAGAGGGCTAAGGTTTGGGTAGAGACCATGCATTCCTCGGTTGTTGAATTCCTGACCAAACCACGTGGAGCATTGGCTACACTGGTGGAAATGAGACTGTTTCATCTCTACTTAGTGCTCTGAAGTCTAGTGTTTTTACCTCTACTAAGTGGGATGTTGGATATTGTAGTTGTGCTTGTTTTTATTTATTTATTTTATTTCACCTTTATTTAACCAGGTAGGCTAGTTGAGAACAAGTTCTCATTTACAACTGCGACCTGGCCAAGAATAAAGCAACGCATTTCGACACATACAACAATACAGAGTTAAACATGGAATAAACAAACATACAGTCAATAACACAGTAGTAGTAGTACAATAATATAGTCAATAATACAAACATACAGTCAATAATACAAACATACAGTCAATAATACAGTCACTAGTACAATAATACAGTCACTAATACAATAATACAGTCACTAATACAATACTACAGTCACTAATACAATAATACAGTCACTAGTACAATAATACAGTCACTAATACAATAATACAGTCACTAATACAATAATACAGTCACTAGTACAATAATACAGTCACTAGTACAATAATACAGTCACTAATACAATAATACAGTCACTAATACAATACTACAGTCACTAATACAATAATACAGTCACTAGTACAATAATACAGTCACTAATACAATAATACAGTCACTAATACAATAATACAGTCACTAATACAATAATACAGTCACTAATACAATAATACAGTCACTAGTACAATAATACAGTCACGAATACAATAATACAGTCACTAATACAATAATATAATAATAATATAATATATGCCATTTAGCAGACGCTTTTATCCAAAGCGACTTACAGTCATGTGTGCATACATTCTACGTATGGGTGGTCCCGGGGATCGAAACCAATACCCTGGCGTTACAAGCGCCATGCTCTACCAACTGAGCTACAGAAGGAATACAATAATACAGTCACTAATACAATAATACAGTCACTAATACAATAATACAGTCACTAATACAATAATACAGTCACTAATACAATAATACTTGTGATCCCGTACAGTACATTTGAAAGCGCTGAACATGACTGATGCAGTGTGTGTGTGCGTGCTTGTGTGTGTGTGTGCATTCATGCATGCGTTTATGCTTGCACATGTAAATGCCTGTGTTGCCATTCATTGGATTATTGCGTAATAGATCCTGCAGCCTGTGGTATTTTACAGTGCCTTCAGAATGTATTCAAACTCATTGCCTTTTTCCACATTTTGTTGTGTTACAGCCAGCATTTAACATTTATTAAATTGAGATTTTGTGCCACTGGCCTACACACAATACCCCATAATGTCAAAGTGGAATATTTAAAAATGAATAAAAAATGAAAAGCTGAAATGTCTTCAGTCTATAAGATATTCAACAGCGTTGTTATGGCAAGCCTAAGGTTCAGGAGTGAACATTTGCAAAGAAAAGAAGTAAGCCTGTTTGCAACAAGCCTGTTTGCAACAAGGCACTGAAGTAATATTGAAAAAAAATGTGGCAAGGAAATTAACTGAGTACCACTTTTAATATTTTATATTACGGTGGTGGCTGCATCATGTTATGGGTATGCTTGTCATCGGCTAGGACTAGTGCATTTTTTTTAGGATACAAAGATAAAGAACAGCTACATGCACAGGGAAAATCCTTCAGGAAAACCTGGTTCAGTCTGCTTTCAAACAGACACTGGGTGTAACGTTTATCTGAAGAAGTAGACCAAGGTGCAGTGTGGTAAGTGTTCATGATCTTTAATACTCTTTAATACTCAGAACACAAGGAATAATGAACGTCACGTTCTGCTGGCTTTATAGAGCTAACAAAACAGGCTACCTAAGTATGATTCCCAATCAGAGACAACAATAGACAGCTGACTGTGATTGGGAACCACACTCAGCCAAAACCAAAGAAATACAAAACATAGAATGCCCACCCCACATCACACCCTGACCTCACTGAATACAGAAATAAAACGGCTCTCTAAGGTCAGGGCGTGACACTGGGAGACAAATTCACCTTTCAGCAGGACTAATAACCTAAAACACAAGGCCAAATATACACTGGAGTTGCTTACCAAGATAACATTGAATGTTCCTGAGTTGCCTAGCTACAGTGTTGACTTAAATCAGCTTGAGAATCTATGGCGAGATCTAAAAATGGCTGTCTAGCAATGATCAACAACCAACTTGACAGAGATTGTAGAATTAAAAAATAGATAATGTGCAAATATTGTCCAGGTGTGTAAATCTCTTAGAGATTTACCCAGAAAGACTCACAGCTATAATCACTGCCAAAGGTGATTCTAACATAAATGGAATCAGGGGTTTGAACGCTAATGTAATTGCAATATTTTTGTATTTCAATACATTTGCAAATATTTCTTAATACATCTTTTTGCTTTTGTCATTGTGTAGATGGGTGAGAAAAGACATCAATTTAATCCCTTTTGAATTCATGGCTGTAACAAAATGGGGAATAAGTCAAGGGGTGTGAATACTATCTGAATTCTAGTGTTTTATCTCTACTTAGTGATAAGTCAATGGGTTTGAATACTATCTGAAGTCCAGTGTTTTATCTACTTAGTGATAAGTCAAGGGATTTGAATACTATCTGAAGTCTAGTGTTTTATCTCTACTTAGTGATAAGTCAAGGGATTTGAATACTATCTGAAGTCTAATGTTTTATCTCTACTTAGTGATAAGTCAAGGGATTTGAATACTATCTGAAGTCTAGTGTCTTATCTCTACTTAGTGATAAGTCAAGGGATTTGAATACTATCTGAAGTCTAGTGTCTTATCTCTACTTAGTGATAAGTCAAGGGATTTGAATACTATCTGAAGTCTAGTGTCTTATCTCTACTTAGTGATAAGTCAAGGGATTTGAATACTATCTGAAGTCTAGTGTCTTATCTCTACTTAGTGATAAGTCAATGGGTTTGAATACTATCTGAAGTCTAGTGTCTTATCTCTACTTAGTGATAAGTCAATGGGTTTGAATACTATCTGAAGGCACCGTAGGTGAGGTTAGTGCACATGGGGGAAGGGTGGCTGACACACAAAGCCTACTGTTGAGCAACACCGCTTATTAAACAATATTATTATTATATTATTTAACAACGAAACCAAATGAACAGTAATAGGACAGAGCTCCATTTACATAACTCTGAATCTAACCATCGTAAACAAGGACAGTGCTGGAAAACAAAACACAGGAAAATACAGCCTGAATTAGATTTCGAACTCTCAAACTTCAGATGGAAAAGACCTCCTGTCAAGATTGTGAGTTGCAGTAGTAATGGAAACGGGTATTATCCCCAATGGGGAATATTTATTTTTTACAACAATCCCATAAAAAAAACAAATAAGCCTGCAGATTAAACATTTTAAATGAAGGCCAAATAAAAAATGTATGATATTGCATTCAACTTGTTATTTTCAATATTATTTCCATAACACTTTAGGCAAAATCTATAAACCATCATAATGGTTATAGCAACTTCAATAATGTGTTTACCTGTTCAACTAAATAACAACAGTGCCCTTAGCACCATCATTCCACATTAGGTCATTGTTGGGAATTCTGTGGTTTTTGTGATGCACTAAGCCCCAGGTTTATGTGAGTCACGCATACTGCCAATATTCCAGTCCTTATAATGACATCATAACAGCGTAACCATCCTGCTGAGTTAAATCATATTATGGGATTATTTCAGAGTGCAAAGTAAATCATTCTTTCTACAATGCATTACAATATTCAAAAAACATCACTGCTCTAGAGGAGATCTGCATGGAGGAATGGGCCAAAATACCAGCAACAGTGTGAAAACCTTGTGAAGACTTACAGAAAACGTTTGACCTGTCATTGCCAACAATGGGTGCATAACAAAGTATTGAGATAAACTTGTATTGACCAAATACTTGTTTTCCACCATAATTTGCAAATACATTAATTTAAAATCCTTCAATGTGATTTTCTCGAAAATTTTTTCTCATTTTGTCTGTCATAGTTGAAGTGTACTTTTGATGAAAATTACAGGCCTCTCTCATCTTTTTAAGTGGGACAACTTGCACAATTGGTGGCTGACTACTATTTTTTTTGCCCCACTATATATATATATATATATATATATATATATATATATATATATATATATATATATATATATATATAGTTTCCCGAAATTTTGGAATAAGTGGCAGTTGGGACATCGAGTGTGCATCGTCTCAAAGCTCAGTTTGTCCAAAAACACTTGCAGACTCTATTTATCACTGTCGTACACAACAGCAAGTGGCCACTTGATAAAGGGCTCAGGGACCAAGTGTTCGGTTTGAGATTCAATCTAAAACATTGTCAAGAGTTTGTTGTACTTGGCTGATACACTGCCGAAATCCTCTTACACTGGCCCTAAGAGGCGTTGCTCTCTAATGGTAGTGTTTCTGAAAGTTACCTCACATTAGGAGTTACAAAATATTAGGAGTTACCAGACATTAGGAGCTACTTCACATTAGGTGCTACTTCACATTAGGAGTTACCAGACATTAGGAGTTAACAGACATTAGGAGTTACCAGACATTCCTCCTTCCTCTGTTTCCTTCTCTATTTCAACATTTCAGGGTGGTGGTGGGGGGGGGGTAGGACAAATGAATTAAAAACATGAGATTAGGGTGGATTAGTACACTCCATGACAATGTACTCCCGGGTGTAGTGAATTATGTAATTTGAGTAATACTGGAACACACACACACACACACACACACACACACACACACACACACACACACACACACACACACACACACACACACACACACACACACACACACACACACACACACACACACACACACACACACACACACACACACACACACACTGTGTTGCCAGAGAAATTTCTTGTCACTGAGCTGAGCAGCAACAATATATTACAATAAAAGGAAAATGGAGGCTGTGAGTCCCAAGTGGAACTGTAACTGTAGTACACTACTTTTGATCAGGGCCCATAGAGCGCAGGTTAACTGTAGTGCACTACTTTTGATCAGGGCCCATAGAGCGCAGGTTAACTGTAGTGCACTACTTTTGATCAGGGCCCATAGAGCGCAGGTTAACTGTAGTGCAGTACTTTTGATCAGGGTCCATAGAGCGCAGGTTAACTGTAGTGCACTACTTTTGATCAGGGTCCATAGAGCGCAGGTCAACTGTAGTGCACTACTTTTGATCAGGGTCCATAGAGGGCAGGTTAACTGTAGTGCACTACTTTTGATCAGGGTCCATAGAGCGCAGGTTAACTGTAGTACACTACTTTTGATCAGGGCCCATAGAGCGCAGGTTAACTGTAGTCCACTACTTTTGATCAGGGTCCATAGAGCGCAGGTTAACTGTAGTACACTACTTTTGATCAGGGCCCATAGAGCGCAGGTTAACTGTAGTGCACTACTTTTGATCAGGGCCCATAGAGCGCAGGTTAACTGTAGTGCACTACTTTTGATCAGGGTCCATAGAGCGCAGGTTAACTGTAGTACACTACTTTTGATCAGGGTCCATAGAGCGCAGGTTAACTGTAGTACGCTACTTTTGATCAGGGCCCATAGAGCGCAGGTTAACTGTAGTGCACTACTTTTGATCAGGGTCCATAGAGCGCAGGTTAACTGTAGTGCACTACTTTTGATCAGGGCCCATAGAGCGCAGGTTAACTGTAGTACGCTACTTTTGATCAGGGCCCATAGAGCGCAGGTTAACTGTAGTGCACTACTTTTGATCAGGGCCCATAGAGCGCAGGTTAACTGTAGTACACTACTTTTGATCAGGGCCCATAGAGCGCAGGTTAACTGTAGTACACTACTTTTGATCAGGGCCCATAGAGCGCAGGTTAACTGTAGTGCACTACTTTTGATCAGGGCCCATAGAGCGCAGGTTAACTGTAGTGCACTACTTTTGATCAGGGTCCATAGAGCGCAGGTTAACTGTAGTGCACTACTTTTGATCAGGGCCCATAGAGCGCAGGTTAACTGTAGTGCACTACTTTTGATCAGGGCCCATAGAGCGCAGGTTAACTGTAGTGCACTACTTTTGATCAGGGCCCATAGAGCGCAGGTTAACTGTAGTGCACTACTTTTGATCAGGGCCCATAGAGCGCAGGTTAACTGTAGTACACTACTTTTGATCAGGGCCCATAGAGCGCAGGTTAACTGTAGTGCACTACTTTTGATCAGGGCCCATAGAGCGCAGGTTAACTGTAGTGCACTATTTAGGGAAAATAATTTAACTTAGGATCCACTAAAAGGCTTTGCTTCCATCCATCAGCAGAATCCCTTGATGAAATGTTATTACCTACTTTTTTCAATCATTGTTACGATTACACGATATTGGCCATTTTCATTCCTGTATTGGCTGGTCTTCATTCCGGTCCATGGTGTTGAAGGAATCATTATCATCCCTGTATTGGCTGGTCTTCATTCGGATCCATGGTGTTGAAGGAATAATTTTGGCACCCCATTCCCTATATAGCATAGTTCAGGGAGGAAGAGATGGGGAGATGAGGGAGGAAGAGAGAGGGAGAGGAGGGAGGAAGACAGAGGGAGAGGAGGGAGGAAGAGAGAGGGAGAGGAGGGAGGAAGACAGAGGGAGAGGAGGGAGGAAGAGAGAGGGAGAGGAGGGAGGAAGACAGAGGGAGAGGAGGGAGGAAGAGAGAGGGAGAGGAGGGAGGAAGACAGAGGGAGAGGAGAGAGGGAGAGGAGGGAGGAGGAAGAGAGATGGAGAGGAGGGAGGAGGAAGAGAGAGGGAGAGGAGGGAGGAAGAGACAGGGAGAGGAGAGAGGGAGAGGGGGGAGGAGGAAGAGATAGGGAGAGGAGGGAGGAAGACAGAGGGAGAGGAGGCAGGAAGGGGAGGAAGGAAGACAGAGGGAGAGGAGGGAGGAAGACAGTGGGAGAGGAGGGAGGAGGAAGAGAGAGGGAGAGGAGGGAGGAAGAGACAGGGAGAGGAGAGAGGGAGAGGGGGAGGAGAAGAGATAGGGAGAGGAGGGAGGAAGACAGAGGGAGAGGAGGAAGGAAGACAGAGGGAGAGGAGGGAGGAGTAAGAGGGAGAGAGGGGAGAGGGGGAGGAGGAAGAGAGAGGGAGAGGATGGAGGAAGAGAGAGGGGAGGAGGGAGGAAGAGAGAGGGAGAGGAGAGAGGGAGAGGAGGGAGGAAGAGAGTGGCAGTTGAGGGGGAAGAGAGAGGGAGAGGAGGGAGGAAGAGAGAGGGAGAGGAGGGAGGAAGAGAGAGGGAGAAGAGGGAGGAAGAGAGAGGGAGAGGAGGGAGGAAGAGAGAGGGAGAGGAGAGAGGGAGAGGAGGGAGGAGGAAGAGATAGGGAGAGGAGGGAGGAAGAGAGAGGGAGGAAGACAGAGGGAGAGGAGGCAGGAAGGGGAGGAAGGAAGACAGTGGGAGAGGAGGGAGGAAGACAGTGGGAGAGGAGAGAGGAGGGAGGAGGAAGAGAGAGGGAGAGGAGGGAGGAAGAGAGAGGGAGGAAGACAGAGGGAGAGGAGAGAGGATGGAGGAGGAAGAGAGAGGGAGAGGAGGGAGGAAGAGAGAGGGAGAGGAGGGAGGAAGACAGTGGGAGAGGAGAGAGGAGGGAGGAGGAAGAGAGGGAGAGGAGGGAGGAAGAGAGAGGGAGAGGAGGGAGGAAGAGAGAGGGAGAGGAGGGAGGAGGAGAGAGAGGGAGAGGAGGGAGGAAGAGAGAGGGAGAGGAGGGAGGAAGAGAGAGGGAGAGGAGGGAGGAGGAAGAGAGAGGGAGAGGAGAGAGGGAGAGGGGGGAGGAGGAAGAGAGAGGGAGAGGAGGGAGGAAGAGAGAGGGAGAGGAGGGAGGAAGAGAGAGGGAGAGGAGGGAGGAAGAGAGAGGGAGAGGAGGGAGGAGAGAGAGGGAGAGGAGGGAGGAGGAAGAGAGAGGAGAGAGAGAGAGGGAGAGGGGGGAGGAGGAAGAGAGAGGGAGAGGAGGGAGGAAGAGAGAGGGAGAGGAGGGAGGAAGAGAGAGAGGGAGAGGAGAGAGGGAGAGGAGGGAGGAAGAGAGTGGCAGTTGAGGGGGAAGAGAGAGGGAGAGGAGGGAGGAAGAGAGAGGGAGAGGAGGGAGGGAGAGAGAGGGAGAGGAGGGAGGAAGAGAGAGGGAGAGGAGGGAGGAAGAGAGGGAGAGGAGAGAGAGAGGAGGGAGGAGGAAGAGATAGGGAGAGGAGGGAGGAAGAGAGAGGGAGGAAGACAGAGGGAGAGGAGGCAGGAAGGGGAGGAAGGAAGACAGTGGGAGAGGGAGGGAGGAAGACAGTGGGAGAGGGAGAGAGGAGGGAGGGAGAGAGGGGAGGAGGGAGGAGAGAGAGGGAGGAAGACAGAGGGAGAGGAGAGAGGATGGAGGAGGAAGAGAGAGGGAGAGGAGGGAGGAAGAGAGAGGGAGAGGAGGGAGGAAGACAGTGGGAGAGAGAGAGAGGGAGGAGGAAGAGGGAGGAAGAGAGGGAGAGGAGGGAGGAAGAGGGAGAGGAGGGAGGAAGAGAGAGGGAGAGGAGGGAGGAAGAGAGAGGGAGAGGAGGGAGGAAGAGAGAGGGAGAGGAGGGAGGAAGAGAGAGGGAGAGGAGGGAGGAAGAGAGAGGGAGAGGAGGGAGGAAGAGAGAGGGAGAGAGGGAAGAGGATGGCTGGAGAGAGCAGTCTGGTTTGATGATCAGAACAGTAATGTTGGTGCAGCATAGTGCTTGTTTCGTCTGGTCTGGACCTAATCTGATGTATTGAGCCCTAACATTTCCTACACTATGTCTCTTCATTATGTTTCAATGTGCTGGTAAAGGATTTGTCTGGTCTGGACATCTTCTGATCTAACACTAACAAGACCACATCTCTTAATTCACTTCAGTCCTTTAAACTAAGTGTTTTAGGATATCTTGCTTATGGAAGACAAAGTATGGTAATTACTGAAATCTATATGCAGATTAGCCTTAACTTCTATAGGAGACAAAGGAAAGAAATAACAGTTTGAGTTTTGGTGCAGGGTAAGATGAATTAATGATCAGAACAACAGTGTTGGGGCAGGGTTGTGTTGGGTGGTTCTGTTCTGATGTATTGAGCCCTAGCTCTACCATGTAGCCATGTCTCCTTAATTATGTTTAGTCCAATTCTGTTTAGTCCATAGTTAAGAAAGGAGAGCAGAGAGAGAAGGAAGATGTGATAATCAGAACAGTAGGGAAGTGGTAGATTAGGTTCACACCTGCTATGTCCCTTTTCTCATATGTTAATGTATAGAGCATTAACACCACCAGTATCAAGACACTTAATTTAGTGCTTTTATTAACTAAATGTCATGGGTAAGGGCCACCAGTAACAAGACTCTTAGTTTAGTCCTTTCATTAACTGAAGGTCATGGGTAAGGGCCACCAGTAACAAGACTCTTAGTTTAGTCCTTTCATTAACTAAAGGTCATGGGTAAGGGCCACCAGTAACAAGACTCTTAGTTTAGTCCTTTCATTAACTAAAGGTCATGGGTAAGGGCCACCAGTAACAAGACTCTTAGTTTAGTCCTTTCATTAACTAAATGTCATGGGTAAGGGCCACCAGTAACAAGACTCTTAGTTTAGTCCATTTCATTAACTAAAGGTCATGGGTAAGGGCCACCAGTAACAAGACTCTTAGTTTAGTCCTTTCATTAACTAAATGTCATGGGTAAGGGCCACCAGTAACAAGACTCTTAGTTTAGTCCTTTTATTAACTAAATGTCATGGGTAAGGGCCACCAGTATCAAGACTCTTAGTTTAGTGCATTTCATTAACTAAAGGTCATGGGTAAGGGCCACCAGTATCAAGACTCTTAGTTTAGTCCTTTTATTAACTAAAGGTCATGGGTAAGGGCCACCTGTCATGTTTTGTCATTTATTATCTTGTCTTGTCCCTGTGCTTCCCATTTTCTGCTGGTCTTATTAGGTCACTCTCTCGCTCTCTCTTCTCTCTATCGTTCCGTTCCTGCTCCCAGCTGTTCCTATTCCCCTAATCAATCATTTAGTCTTCCCACACCTGTTCCCGATCCTTTCCCCTGATTAAGTCCCTATTTCTTCCTTTGTGTTCGTTCCTGTCCTGTCGGTTCCTTGTTTAGTAATTCAAGACTCTGTGTTTTTAGTCATTTTTTTAACGTGGTGAAGGTGTCAGTCTGTCTGGTTCAAGTGCCTTCCCGAGGCAACCTGCTGTTCACCTGCTGTTCAAGAAGTCTCCACTCATTTCGAGTGAAAGTTGTGTTTTTTTTTTTGTATTTACTTTACTGGATTAAAGACTCTGTTTTCGCGAAGTCGCTTTTGGGTCCTCTTTCACCAGCATGACACCACCAGTATCAAGACTCTTAGTTTAGTCCTTTCATTAACTAAATGTCATGGGTAAGGGCCACCAGTATCAAGACTCTTAGTTTAGTCCTTTCATTAACTGAAGGTCATGGGTATCTCACAAAGAAAATACCCAGTATAGTGACGTTAGGATCCTGTTGATGCAACAACAGGGTAGTGTTGGAGGCTTTGGTCCTTGTCTGATGTTCTGTCCCACTATGGTCAAAACTAAAAGGTGGGGTTTGCTCCTGGTCAGTTTGTTTTACAAATCACTTCTCTTCTTTCAAATATACACTTTGAACACCAGAGCAGGTGTCCATTCTGTTACCAGAGCAGGTGTCCATTCTGTTACCAGTGCAGGTGTCCATTCTGTTACCAGAGCAGGTGTCCATTCTGTTACCAGGTGCAGGTGTCCATTCTATTACCAGAGCAGGTGTCCATTCTATTACCAGAGCAGGTGTCCATTCTGTTACCAGAGCAGGTGTCCATTCTGTTACCAGGTGCAGCTGTCCATTCTATTACCAGAGCAGGTGTCCATTCTATTACCAGAGCAGGTGTCCATTCTGTTACCAGAGCAGGTGTCCATTCTGTTACCAGAGCAGGTGTCCATTCTGTTACCAGAGCAGGTGTCCTTTCTGTTACCAGAGCAGGTGTCCATTCTATTGTGTCCACCAGAGCAGTGTCCATTCTATTACCAGAGCAGGTGTCCATTCTATTACCAGAGCAGCTGTCCATGCTGTTACCAGAGCAGGTGTCCATTCTGTGTCCATTCTGTTACCAGAGCAGGTGTCCATTCTGTTACCAGAGGTGTCCAGAGCAGGTGTCCATTCTTTACCAGAGCACCTCTGTTACCAGAGAGGTGTCAACATGGGCCAGCATCCCTGTGGAAACATTCTTTACACCATTTATTAGCAGCTGTCAACATGGGACCAGCATCCCTGTGGAATGCTTTCAACACCTTGTAGAGTCAACATGGGACCAGCATCCCTGTGGAATGCTTTCAACACCTTGTAGAGTCAACATGGGACCAGCATCCCTGTGGAACGCTTTCAACACCTTGTAGAGTCAACATGGGACCAGCATCCCTGTGGAAACATTGGAGTCAACATGGGACCAGCATCCCTGTGGAATGCTTTCAACACCTTGTAGAGTCAACATGGGACCAGCATCCCTGTAGAAACATTGGAGTCAACATGGGCCAGCATCCCTGTGGAAACATTGGAGTCAACATGGGCCAGCATCCCTGTGGAAACATTGGAGTCAACATGGGACCAGCATCCCTGTGGAAACCCTTTCAAAACCTAGTAGAGTCAACATGGGACAACATCCCTGTGGAAACCCTTTCAAAACCTAGTAGAGTCAACATGGGACAACATCCCTGTGGAAATGCTTTACACCTTGTAGAGTCAACATGGGCCAGCATCCCTGTGGAACGCTTTCAGCACCTTGGAGAGTCAACATGGGGCCAGCATCCCTGTGGAAACATTGGAGTCAACATGGGACCAGCATCCCTGTGGAATGCTTTCAACACCTTGTAGAGTCAACATGGGCCAGCATCCCTGTGGAATGCTTTCAACACCTTGTAGAGTCAACATGGACCAGCATCCCTGTGGAACTCTTTCAGCACCTTGTAGAGTCAACATGGGCCAGCATCCCTGTAGAACCCTTTCGACACCTTGGAGAATCCATTGCCCTGATGAAATTCTGAGGATTCTGCCTCTGGATCAATGTATTTTCTCATTCTGGTCAGGGTAAACTGTTCTGATAGCAAAAGGTGTTCATAATGTTTTACACTCTGGATTTATATTCCCCATTGACACAGCGTTCTGCCTCTGGATCGCTTTTCTCATAGAGCCAAGCTCTAGTAAAATGAGAACATGAATTTTCTCATTCTGGTGAAAATGCCAATAATCATGTTCTTGGCTCATTTTCAGGGTAAAAAGATCTGCAGTCTCTGGTCAATTCTGCGTTCTGCAGGGTAAACTCACACAATGCAGTATATTCTCATTCTGGTCAGGGTAGACGCATTCTGCCTCTGGATCAATGCAGTATTTTCTCATTCTGGTCAGGGTAAACTCATTCTGCCTCTCGACCAATGCAGTATATTCTCATTCTGGTCAGGGTAAACTCATTCTGCCTCTGGATCAATGCAGTATATTCTCATTCTGGTCAGGGTAAACTCATTCTGCCTCTGGATCAATGCAGTATTTTCTCATTCTGGTCAGGGTAAACTCATTCTGCCTCTGGATCAATGCAGTATTTTCTCATTCTGGTCAGGGTAAACTCATTCTGCCTCTGGATCAATGCAGTATTTTCTCATTCTGCTCAGGGTAAACTCATTCTGCCTCTGGATCAATGCAGTGTTTTCTCATTCTGCTCAGGGTAAACTCATTCTGCCTCTGGATCAATGCAGTATTTTCTCATTCTGGTCAGGGTAAACTCATTCTGCCTCTGGATCAATGAAGCCAGAAGAGTCTCTGTCAAGCCACTGACCTTTTTTGTCTCCGATGGAAAAAAATGAACCAAACAGTCATAATCTTGATCTATCATAACGAGAAGCAGCCGGCTTCTGACCTCGGAGTAGAGATTCTTCTATAGCTGGTGAATTTAACAATACAAAAAGACAATGTAAGACCATTATTTTTGCTACTGGCAAACTGTTTGCTAAGATTATAGACATGGCAAACAATTAACAAAGATCCCAAACTGTAGATACAAAAATAAAGAATACTGAACCAGGATATGTTGCGATTTACACGTTGCAGATAGATTTATCCCACGCTTTTTGAGAATCCAGTAAAGAAAATCACACCTTCTCTTGAAAATTACAGCCGCAAATGGCAACTTTCAAAGACAAATGTTACTTTCATTGACTGTACAATAAGCTAAGTGTCTTATAGAAATTCTCAGCACACATTCAGATGGATAAGTGAGTCTCTAGATTTCGATATGGACGAGGAGTCTCTCTGTTCAGTTAGAAGCTTCCTTAATGGCACTAAGAGGAGGTTTTGTACTTAGCATCTGAATGACCGAAATTAATACACCTTTCACTGAAAAAGAGAGCTCCCTCTTCAAATGAGGCATGAGGTACACTCCAATGGCGCAACTTGTGATTCATCAGATTTAGTGCATACCTATCATTGAAAACACCCATGAATGGTTATTTCCTGGAAATATATGAATAGGGATCATTCACTCAGGACACATAATGGATAAACAATAGGCCTCATTCAATCAGGACACATAATGGATAAACAATAGGCCTCATTCAATCAGGACACATAATGGATAAACAATAGGCCTCATTCAATCAGGACACATAATGGATAAACAATAGGCCTCATTCAATCAGGAACACATAATGGATAAACAATAGGCCTCATTCAATCAGAACACATAATGGATAACCAATAGGCCTCATTCAATCAGGATACATAGTGGATAAACAATAAGCCTCATTCAATTAGGAAACATATATAATGGATAAACAATAGGCCTCATTCACTCAGAACACATAATGGATAAACAATAGGCCTCATTCAATCAGAACACATAATGGATAAACAATAGGCCTCATTCAATCAGAACACATAATGGATAACCAATAGGCCTCATTCAATCAGAACACATAATGGATAAACAATAGGCCTCATTCAATCAGAACACATAATGGATAACCAATAGGCCTCATTCAATCAGAACACATAATGGATAACCAATAGGCCTCATTCAATCAGAACACATAATGGATAACCAATAGGCCTCATTCAATCAGAACACATAATGGATAAACAATAGGCCTCATTCAATGAGAACACATAATGGATAACCAATAGGCCTCATTCAATCAGGACACATAATGGCAAGAGAATACCAGTTGCTTGATTTTGTTATTATAGCAGTCTAATTAGATACATAAGTAGCATTGCTATGATTATTTTACACTTGTGTACGTACCGAATACGTTTTCATTTGCTACGCAGTTATAGTGCACTGTGTCTCTTCATTATGTTTAGTCCATTTAAATGAATAATGAAGAAAGGGAGAGGAGAAAGAAGAGAAAGGAAGAGAGGAAAGAGGAAGGACTGGAGAGATGATCAGAACATCAATGTGCTGGTAAAGGATTTGTCTGGTCTGGACCTCTTCTGATCTAACACCAACAAGACCACATCTCTTAATTCACTTCAGTCCTTTAAACTAAGTGTTTTTAGAATATCTTGATAAGGTAACAACCAGTGTGATAATTACTCAAATCCATATGCAAATTAGAGAGAAAGGAAAGAAATAACAGGTAGAATTGTTTGATTTTATTTAACTAGGCAGGTTAGATGAGAACAAATTCTTATTTATAATGACAGCCTACCCCTGCCTAACCCGGACAATTGTGCGCCGCCCTATGGGACTCCCAATCATGTCCGGTTCTGATACAGCCTGGAATTGAACAAGGATCTGTAAAGACACCTCTAGCGCTGAGATGCAGTGCCTTAGACAGATGCGCCACTCGGGAGCCCCGAATTGACGATCAGAACAACAGTGTTGGTGTAGGGTACGGTGAATTGATAATCATATTATTCCGAGTGGCAAAACCATTGAATTGGAGCAGACCATATTTCCACTGATTCAGAGTCAATTGTAAAAGGCACTACACATAAATAGATTATCATCGGTTTGCTTCTGTGCGCTACTGTGTGCTTCTGTGTGCTTCTGTGTGCTACTGTGTGATTCTGTGCGCTACTGTGTGCTTCTGTGCGCTACTGTGTGCTTCTGTGTGCTACTGTGTGATTCTGTGCGCTACTGTGTGCTTCTGTGCGCTTCTGTGTGCTACTGTGTGCTACTGTGTGCTACTGTGTGCTTCTGTGTGCTACTGTGTGATTCTGTGCGCTTCTGTGTGCTTCTGTGTGCTACTGTGTGATTCTGTGTATTGCCTGGGAAGGTTGGGGAAAAGAGAAAAAAACACATTCTATTGAAATCTTTGTTTTTGGACAAGTGCTTTCCTTTTGCTGTTTCCATCCACTTCCCACATCAAGGTAAAATAGCCAGTCACCTGAGCTGAGACCCAGGTGGAAAAAGTCCCGGCTGGGCCACGGTGTGTTTTTTCTTCCCCACAGACCTGTCCGATGGACAGACGGGGCCTCAGGACACAGACATTAGGTGGCAGATGTCCTTTTCTCTCTCCGGCCACTCGGCTCTTCTCTCTCTGTCACTGTGATGGACAAGATAATGGATTGTGATAATGAGAATCCTTCCAGAGGCTGGCCAAGAATGTTCATCACATCCCCTCCTGTCACCCTCACAGACACATAAATACAGGATACAGACCCCGGAAACAGGCCGTAGGGTCCTAGGTTCTAATAGTGGACCTGATATAATTTTACTAGCTTTGTGTTCCTGGGTGTGTGTGTGTGTGTTTGTGTGTTTGTGTAAAAGGTAATTGAAAGAAAGAGAAAGAGTGAACAAGAAAACAATAAACTTCAAGACCTCATAAACAGAGGGGGGGTGGAAGGTTGTTGATTCCTGTGGAAGTGACAGAGAGACAGACAGAGGACAGATAAACAAGAAACAAGGAGAAGATACAGAGAAATTGAGAGAGAGAGAGATTGACAGAAAAAAAGGAGAGAACAGAAGGAATGAGAAAGAAAAGTATAATGGAGAATGGAGGGGGACGGGGTTGAAAGGGGTTGTCGATTCCTGTGTAGGTGAAGGATTCACCCCAGGAATAGCAGCTAATTCTACTATGTGTAAGGCAGCAGCACCTCCCTCTCTCCCTGCATGGTAGGAGGGCAGCAGCACCTGCCTCTCTCCCTGCATGGTAGGAGGGCAGCAGCACCTGCCTCTCTCCCTGCATGGTAGGAGGGCAGCAGCACCTCTCTCTCCTTGCATTGTATGTAGGAGGGCAGCAGCACCTCTCTCTCCCTGCAGGCCAGGAGGGCAGCATCACCTCTCTCTCCTTGCAAGCTAGGAGGGCAGCATCACCTCTCTCTCTCTGCAAGCTAGGAGGGCAGCATCAACTCTCTCTCACCACCTCTCTCTCCCTGCAAGCTAGGAGAGCAGCATCACCTCTCTCTCCCGGCAGGCTAGGAGGGCAGTAGCACCTCGCTCTCCCTGCAGGCTAGGAGGGCAGTAGCACCTCTCTCTCCCTGCAGGCTAGGAGGGCAGCAGCACCTCTCTCTCCCTGCATTGTAGGAGGGCAGCAGCACCTCTCTCTCCCTGCATTGTAGGAGGGCAGCAGCACCTCTCTCTCCCTGCAGGCTAGGAGGGCAGCATCACCTCTCTCTCTCCTTGAAGCTAGGAGGGCAGCATCACCTCTCTCTCCCTGCAAGCTAGGAGGGCAGCATCAACTCTCTCTCACCACCTCTCTCTCCCTGCAAGCTAGGAGGGCCGCATCACCTCTCTCTCCTGGCAGGGTAGGAGGGCCGCAGCACTTCTCTCTCCCGGCAGGCTAGGAGGGCAGTAGCATCTCTCTCTCCCTGCAGGCTAGGAGGGCAGCAGCACCTCTCTCTTTCCCTGCAGGCTCGGAGGGCAGTAGCACCTCTCTCTCCCTGCAGGCTAGGAGGGCAGCAGCACCTCTCTCTTTCCCTGCAGGCTAGGAGGGCAGTAGCACCTCTCTCTCCCTGCAGGCTAGGAGGGCAGCAGCTCCATGAAATTAACTAATGAATAGAGCAAGGTTTTTTTTCCTTGAACAGAAATACAGTATGTGCCTTCTGTAGCTTTCTGTAGCACAGTTGGTAGAGCATGGCGCTTGTAACGCCAGGGTAGTGGGTTCGAATTCCCGGGACCACCCATACGTAGAATGTATGCACATATGACTGTAAGTCGCTTTGGATAAAAACGTCTGCTAAATGGCATATATTATATTATATTATACCCATCATTTTTCAGTGGTCGGGTGATGTGGTTAGGAAAACTCCTTCCCCATCACTTTTGATGGAGTAGCTTTGGTTTATAAATCATGTTTTCTTGACGTGACTCAAGGGTGTTACGTCTTGTTTCATGGACAGCTGGTGTGTAACTGAATTCACACTTGAAAGACTTGATAGTCCTCTCATACCCAATCATACCTCTACAATGAATATATAGATGAAGATTTTGGCTTCATTTCTCAACCATAGCCTCTATTGTTCCAGCACCTGAACAGCTATTGGAGAGGCCACCAATTGGTGCCAGTGATTGTCAGGGTCTACAATTTGTATTTCCTTTGACAATGTCCCATTACATTTTCTATAGCACCTTGTACATTAGGGCTGTGTGGAAGGACATTGGATTGGCTGTGAGTAGTTCTTCATGTAGTTGTATTCTGCTGTCATATTACATTGGACTGAATCGCTTAATGTTTCATTCATATTCTTCAATCGTTTTATGTCTATAACCTTACACCCTTAGATCTCATATTATCTCTCCCATAGACACGAATACTTGTTGTATTTTAATATTATCTCACCCATAGACACAAATACTTGTTGTATTATAATATTATCTCACCCATAGACACAAATACTTGTTGTACTTGTCACGCCTTGGTCATTGTATTTTGTGTTTTTGTTATATGTTTGGGTAGGCCAGGGTGTGACATGGGTTTATATGTTGTTTTCGTATTGGGGTTTGTAGTATTTGGGATCGCGGCTAATTAGGGGTGTTGTATAGGCTTGGCTGCCTGAGGCGATTCTCAATCAGAGTCAGGTGATCCTCGTTGTCTCTGATTGGGAACTGTATTTAGGGAGCCATAGTTTCGCTTTGTATTTCGTGGGTGTTTGTTCCTGTCTTTGTGTAGTATTCACCAGATAGGCTGTAATTAGTTTCACCAACAGTGTTGACTTTACCGTGAAATGGTTACTGACAAGCACTTAACCAACAGTGTAGACTTTACCGTGAAATGGTTACTGACAAGCCCTTAACCAACAGTGTAGACTTTACCGTGAAATGGTTACTTACAAGCCCTTAACCAACAGTGTAGACTTTACTGTGAAATTGTTACTTACAAGCCCTGAACCAACAGTGTAGACTTTACCGTGAAATGGTTACTTACAAGCCCTTAACCAACAGTGTAGACTTTACTGTGAAATGGTTACTTACAAGCCCTTAACCAACAGTGTAGACTTTACCGTGAAATGGTTACTTACAAGCCCTTAACCAACAGTGCAGTTCAAGAAGAAGAAACTCAATAAGAGAAACAATAATGAGGCTTTATACAGGGGGTACCAGTACAGAGTCAATGTGGAGGCTATATACAGGGGGTACCAGTACAGAGTCAGCGTGGAGGCTATATACATGGTACCAGTACAGAGTCAATGTGGAGGCTATATACAGGGGGCACAGGTACCGAGTCAGCGTGGAGGCTATATACAGGGGGTACCAGTACAGAGTCTATGTGGAGGCTTTATACAGGGGGTACCGGTACAGAGTCAATGTGGAGGCTTTATACAGGGGTTACCGGTACAGAGTCAATGTGGAGGCTTTATACAGGGGCACCAGTACAGAGTCAATGTGGAGGCTTTTTAGAGTCAATGTGGAGGGCACCGGTACAGAGTCAGTGGAGGTTATATACAGAGGCTTTACAGAGTCAGTGTGGGGTACCAGGGGGCAGTACAGAGTCAGTGTGGAGGCTTTATACAGGGGGTACCAGTACAGAGTCAATGTGGAGGCTTTATACAGTACAGAGTCAATGTGGAGGCTATATACAGGGGGCACAGGAAAATCAAATCAAATTATATAGCCCTTCGTACATCAGCTGATATCTCAAAGTGCTGTACAGAAACCCAGCCTAAAACCCCAAACAGCAAGCAATGCAGGTGTAGAAGCACCGAGTCAGTGTGGAGGCTATATACAGGGTATTACGGTACAGAGTCAATGTGGAGGCTATATACAGGGTGTTACGGTACTATATACGAGTCAGTCAGTGTGGAGGCTATATACAGGGTATTACGGTACAGAGTCAATGTGGAGGTTATATACAGTGTGGGGTACCGGTACAGAGTCAATGTGGAGGCTATATACAGGGGGTAGTCCGGTACAGAGTCAATGTGGAGGCTATATACAGAGTCAGAGGCTATTACAGGGTATTACAGAGTCAATGTGGAGGCTATATACAGGGTGTACTGGTACAGAGTCAGTGTGGAGGCTATATACAGGGGGTACTGGTATAACTTGGGTGACAGGAGTCTCTGACAATTTTATTTGCTTTCTGACACTGCCTGTTATATAGGTCCTGGATGGCAGGAAGCTTGGCCCCAGTGATGTACTCGGCCATTCGCACTACCCTCTGTAGACCCTTACGGTCAGATGCCCAGCAGTTTCCATACCATCCTCCCTATAGGCCGTCTTATCGTTGTCAGTGATCAGGCCAACCATTGTTGTGTCGTCAGCAAACTTGATGATGTTTTTGGAGGCGTGTTTGGCCACGCAGTCGTGGGTGAACAGGGAATATAGGAGGGAACTAAGTACACATCCCTGTGGGGCCCCTGTGTTAAGGATCAGCATGGCAAACTTGTTGTTGCCTACTCTGACCACCTGGGGGCGGCCCGTCAGAAAGTCCAGGATTCAGTTGCAGAGGGAGATGTTTAGTCCCAGAGAACTTAGCTTGGTGATGAACTTCGTGGCACTATGATGTTTAAACGCTGAGCTGAAGTCAATGAACAATATTCACATATAGGTGTTCCTTTTGGCCAAGTGAGAAAGGGCAGTGTGGAGTGTGATTGAGATTGCATCATCTGTGAATCTGTTGGGGCGGTATACGAATTGGAGTGGGTCCGGAAGGATGCTGTTGATGTGAACCATGACCAGCCTTTCAAAGCACTTCATGGCTACCGATGTGAGTGCCACGGTTCGGTAATCATTTAGGCTGGTTACTTTCACTGTCTTGGGCACAGGGACTATGGTGGTCTGCTTGAAACATGTAGGTATTACAGACTCAGTCAGTGAAGACACTTGGCATTTGGTCCGTGCATACTTTGAGTACACATCCTGGTAATCCATCTGGTGCAGAGGCTTTGTGAATGTTGACCTGTTTTAAGGTTTTGTTGTCATCGGCTACCGAGAGCGTTATCACACTGTCATCCATAACAGCTGGCGCTCTCGTGCATGCTTCAGTGTTGCTTGTCTTGAAGAGAGCATAAAAGGCATTTAGCTCAACTGGTAGGCTCGCGTCACTGGGCAGCTCGTGTCTGGATTTCCATTTGTAGTCCGTAAAAGTTTTCAAACCCTGCCACACCCGACGAGCATCAGAGCCGGTGTAGCAGGATTCAATCTTAATTCTGTATTGACACTTTGCTTGTTTGATGGTTCGTCTGAGGGCATAGCGGCATTTATTATAAGCGCCCGGATTAGTCTCCCGCTCCTTCAAAGCGGCAGCTCTAACCTTTAACTCGATGCGGATGTTTCCTGTAATCCATGACTTCTGGTTGGGGTATGTATGTACTGTCACTGTGGGGACAACGTCATCGATGCACTTATTGATGAAGCCGATGACAACTGAGGTGGTGTATTCCTCAAAGCCAGTCTGTGCTAGCAAAACAGCCCTGTAGTGTAGCAGGACTGACTGACTTACTACTTGAGTAAAAGTCTAAAAGTATTTGGTTTTAAATATATTATCAAAAGTAAAATAATAAACCATGTCAATAGCCAGGGGCACACTCCAACACTCAGACATAATGAAAACAAAGCATTAGTGAGTCCACCAGATCAGACGCAGTAGGGATGAACAGGGATGTTCTCTTGATAAGTGTGTGAATTGTACCATTTTCCTGTCAACGTGTAACGCTTAGTTTGTGGTGTGAGGGAAAATGTATGGAGTAAAAAGTACATTTATTTTCTTTTGGAATGTAGTGAAATAAAAGTTAAATTTGTTTTAACTTTTAAAGTAACTCACGTGGCTGTAAGTAAGAGATGTTAAAAGTTAAAACAAGTAGACGTCGATTGGTGAGATAATCAGTGGTGTAAAGTAGTTAAGTCCTCTTCTCCACTCCTTTACTAATGTACAGTGTTTACAGATTAATGCTTCTTCTCTCTGGCCATTAAATCAAGAGAGATCAAAGGGCTAATTCAAAACATATCATCTTGTTGAGATTTACAGCTGAAGGAGCTCTTTCACGATAAAGCCAAGAGACCAGACTGGAATGGACAAATGGTGAAATAATCTCAAACCTTCCTTAGAATACATTTAATTGGGGTGTTGAACTTGATGTCAAACTAATTTAGAAGTTTATTTACATCTTCCCATACTGATAACTCTGAACTCCATAAACTGAAATGACCAGATGTGTAAAAACTGTTTGAAATATACAAATATTATTTGTCTTGTGACGGAAGTAGACGTTTGTTCTGATGACCTGTAATATGAATATTGATTTGATTTGTTTCTGGTATCAAAATAAATCAATATACAGCATGTTTTTGGACTAATTCGGCAAGTTTTTTAACGTGATTTAAGTACAATATCATTGGATGTTAAATTTGAAAGTACAATATCATTGGATGTTAAATGTTGAAGTACAATATCATTGGATGTTAAAGTTACAATATCATTGGATGTTAAATGTTGAAAGTACAATATCATTGGATGTTAAATGTTGAAAGTACAATATCATTGGATGTTAAATGTTGAAAGTACAATATCATTGGATGTTAAATGTTGAAAGTACAATATCATTGGATGTTAAATGTTGTTAAAGTTACAATATCATTGGATGTTAAATGTTGAAAGTACAATATCATTGGATGTTAAATGTTGAAAGTACAATATCATTGGATGTTAAATGTTGAAAGTACAATATCATTGGATGTTAAATGTTGAAAGTACAATATCATTGGATGTTAAATGTTAAATTCAATTTACAGTACCTTCAGAAAGTATTCATACCCCTTGACTTATTACACATTTTGTTGTGTTACAGCCTGAATTCAAAATGGATTAAATCAATGTTTTTTCTCACACACAAACATCTAATTTACATAAGTATTCAAACCCCTGTTGGAATCACCTTTGGCAGTGATTACAGCTGTGAGTCTTTCTGGGTAAACCTCTAAGAGCTACGCACAACAGGATTGTACAATATTTATGCATTATTCTTTTTAAAAATGCTTCAAGCTTTGTCAAGTTATTTGTTGATCATTTCGAGAGAGACATTTTCTTGCCATAGATTTTCAAGAGAATTTAAGTCAAAACTGTATCTTGGCTACTCAGGAACATTCAATGTTGACTTGGTAAGCAAAAGTGTATATTTGGATTGATGTTTTAGGTTATTGTCATGCTGAAAGATGAATTTGTCTCCTCTAGGATCTTGCATGTGCTTAGCACAATTCCATTTATTTTTTACCCTAAACACCTCCCTAGCCCTTGCTGATGACAAGCATGTCCATAACATGATGCAGCCACCACAATGCTTGAAAACATGTAGAGTAGTTCTCAGTGATGTGTTGTGTTGGATTTGCCCCAAACATAATGCTTTGTATTCAGGACATAAAGTTAATTGATTTGCCATATTCTTTGCAGTTTAACTTTAGTGCCTTATCGCAAACAGAATGCATGTATATGAATATTTTTATTATTAATTAATATGAATTAACGCTGTCATTTAAATTCATATTATGGAATAGCTACAATGTTGTTGATCCATCTACAGTTTTCTCCTATCACAGCATTAAACTCTGCAACTGTTTTAAAGTCACCAGTGGCCCCATAAGTGGTTTCCTTCCTCTCTGGCTACTGAGCTAGGAAGGATACCTGTATGTTTGTTGTGACTGGGTATATTGATAGACCGTACAAAGTGCCGTGATGTAAAGTACTTCAGTAAAAATACTTTAAAGTACTACTTAAGTCATTTTGGGGTTATCTGTATCTTACTTTAATATGTTTGACAACTTTTAATTTTACTTCACTACGTTCCTCAAGAAAAGTATTTACTTTTTACTCCATACATTTTCCCTGACACCCAAAAGTAATCATTACATGTTGACAAGAAAATGGTCCGATTCACACACTTATCAAGAGAACATCCTTGATGCTTCATGCTTAACTTTGTAAATGGAGTGTGCCCCTGGCTATCTAAATGTTTATTTAAATAATAATTAAGAAGATGTTGACGTCTAGTTTGCTTAATATAAAGAATATGAAATGATTTATACTTTTCTTTTACTTTAATACTTAAGTATATTTTAGCAATTACATTTACTTTTGATACTAAAGTATATTTAAAAACAAATACTTTTAGACTTTTAATCAAGTAGTATTTTACTGGGCAACTTTCACTTTTACTTGATTCATTTTCTATTAAGGTATCTTTATTTTTACTTAATTATTTAAAATGGGTACTTTTTCCACCACTGCCTAACATAACCCATACATACTTAGCAAGCATGCATTCATCCATTATCCCAGAACATAAACCATACAAACATACTTGGCATTCATCCATTATTCCAGAACATAAACCATACAAACATACTTGGCATTCATCCATTATTCCAGAACATAAACCATACAAACATACTTGGCATTCATCCATTATTCCAGAACATAAACCATACAAACATACTTGGCATGCATCCATTATCCCAGAACATAAACCATACAAACATACTTGGCATTCATCCATTATCCCAGACAATAAACCATACAAACATACTTGGCATTCATCCATTATCCCAGAACATAAACCATACAAACATACTTGGCATTCATCCATTATCCCAGAACATGTACTTGATTCATTTTCTATTAAGGTATCTTTACTTCTACATCTATTAATTACTATTATTATAAACTTTTTCCACCACTGCCAAAGTATAAATAATTCCTTCACCATGTTCAAAGGGATATTCAATGTCTCTATTTATGTTATTACTGTTACCCATCTACCAATAGGTGACCTTCTTAGCGAGGCATTGAAAAATCTACCTGATCTTTGTGGTTGAATCTTTGTTTGAAATACACTGCTTGACTTAGTGATTTTTACAGATAATTGTATGTTTAGGGGTACAAAGATGAGGTAGTCATTCAAAAATCATGTTAAAACTACTATTGCACACAGAGCGAATCCATGCAACTTATTACAGTTTGTCACTTGTTCAGCATATTTATACCTCTGAACTTACAGTATTTAGGCTTGTCATAACAAACAGTCTTGTTCAGCATATTTATACTTCTGAACTTACAGTATTTAGGCTTGTCATAACAAACAGTCTTGTTCAGCATATTTATACTTCTGAACTTACGGTATTTAGGCCTGCCATAACAAACAGTCTTGTTCAGCATACTGAGACTAATCGTATAATCTACTTACTGTATTCTCCTGTTCTCCGTCTTAACTCATCCCTTCTTTCTCCTCTCTCTCTCCTCAGATTCCTCAGATCAGCTATGCCTCCACGGCCCCGGAGCTGAGCGACGACCGGCGATACGACTTCTTCTCCCGTGTGGTGCCTCCGGACTCGTTCCAGGCCCAAGCCATGGTAGACATAGTCAAGGCCATGGGCTGGAACTACGTATCTACCGTCGCGTCAGAAGGATCCTATGGAGAGAAGGGAGTGGATGCCTTCCAACAGCTGTCCAGAGAAGCAGGTGAGTCCCAAAGTAACCTCTCTGGTGAATCTAGCCTTAATGGCCATGTACTCTTAAATATCCAGCCGGTACAGCCAGAAGAGGACTGGCCACCACTCTGAGCCTGGTTACTCTCTACCCAGTACAGACAGTAGGTAACTGGCCACCCCTCTGAGCCTGGTTAGTCTCTACCCAGTACAGCCAGAAGAGAACTGGCCACCACTCTGAGCCTGGTTACTCTCTACCCAGTACAGCCAGAAGAGGACTGGCCAACCCTCTGAGCCTGGTTACTCTCAACCCAGTACAGACAGTAGGTGACTGGCGAACCCTCTGAGCCTGATTCCCCTCTACCCAGTACAGCCAGAAGAGGACTGGCCAACCCTCTGAGCCTGATTCCTCTATACCCAGTACAGACAGTAGAGGACTGGCCACCCCTCTGAGCCTGATTCCTCTCTACCCAGTACAGCCAGAAGAGGACTGGCCAACCCTCTGAGCCTGATCCCTCTATACCCAGTACAGCCAGAAGAGGACTGGCCACCACTCTGAGCCTGGTTACTCTCTACCCAGTACAGACAGTAGGTAACTGGCCACCCCTCTGAGCCCCTCTGAGCCTGGTTCCTCTCTACCCAGTACAGCCAGAAGAGGACTACCCTCTGAGCCTGATTCCTCTATACCCAGTACAGCCAGAAGAGGACTGGCCAACCCCAGACTGGCCAACCCTCTGAGCCTGATTCCTCTATACCCAGTACAGCCAGAAGAGGACTGGCCAACCCTCTGAGCCTGATTCCTCTATACCCAGTACAGACAGTAGAGGACTGGCCAACCCTCTGAGCCTGATTCCTCTATACCCAGTACAGACAGTAGAGGACTGGCCACTGGCCACCCTCTGAGCCTGATTCCTCTCTGGCCAACCCCAGCCTGATTCCTCACCCAGTACAAGAGGACTGGCCACCCTCTGAGCCTACCCAGTACAGACAGTAGGTGAGAACCCTCTGAGCCTGATTCCCCTCTACCCAGTACAGCCAGAAGAGGACTGGCCAACCCTCTGAGCCTGATTCCTCTATACCCAGTACAGACAGTAGAGGACTGGCCACCCCTCTGAGCCTGATTCCTCTCTACCCAGTACAGCCAGAAGAGGACTGGCCAACCCTCTGAGCCTGATCCCTCTATACCCAGTACAGCCAGAAGAGGACTGGCCACCACTCTGAGCCTGGTTACTCTCTACCCAGTACAGACAGTAGGTAACTGGCCACCCCTCTGAGCCTGGTTAGTCTCTACCCAGTACAGCCAGAAGAGAACTGGCCACCACTCTGAGCCTGGTTACTCTCTACCCAGTACAGCCAGAAGAGGACTGGCCAACCCTCTGAGCCTGGTTACTCTCAACCCAGTACAGACAGTAGGTGACTGGCGAACCCTCTGAGCCTGATACCCCTCTACCCAGTACAGCCAGAAGAGGACTGGCCAACCCTCTGAGCCTGATTCCTCTATACCCAGTACAGACAGTAGAGGACTGGCCACCCCTCTGAGCCTGATTCCTCTCTACCCAGTACAGCCAGAAGAGGACTGGCCAACCCTCTGAGCCTGATCCCTCTATACCCAGTACAGCCAGAAGAGGACTGGCCAACCCTCTGAGCCTGATTCCTCTATACCCAGTACAGCCAGAAGAGGACTGGCCAACCCTCTGAGCCTGATCCCTCTATACCCAGTACAGACAGTAGAGGACTGGCCAACCCTCTGAGCCTGATCCCTCTATACCCAGTACAGCCAGAAGAGGACTGGCCAACCCTCTGAGCCTGATTCCTCTATACCCAGTACAGCCAGAAGAGGACTGGCCAACACTCTGAGCCTGATTCCTCTATACCCAGTACAGCCAGAAGAGGACTGGCCAACCCTCTGAGCCTGATTCCTCTATACCCAGTACAGACAGTAGAGGACTGGCCAACCCTCTATAGGTTCCTTTAAAAATTCCCACCTTCTAGGTAGTTGTTCTCTGTACCCAGTACAGCCAGAAGAGGACTGGCCAACCCTCTGAGCCTGATTCCTCTATACCCAGTACAGCCAGTAGAGGACTGGCCAACCCTCTGAGCCTGATTCCTCTATACCCAGTACAGACAGTAGAGGACTGGCCAACCCTCTGAGCCTGATTCCTCTATACCCAGTACAGACAGTAGAGGACTGGCCAACCCTCTGAGCCTGATTCCTCTATACCCAGTACAGACAGTAGAGGACTGGCCAACCCTCTATAGGTTCCTTTAAAAATTCCCACCTTCTAGGTAGTTGTTCTCTTATAATTCTCATTGCTGCTCCTTGGAGTTTTATGCTGGTTATCTGTATAGCACTTTGTGACAACTGGTGATGAAGAAATGGCTTTATAAATACATTTGATTTGATTGAATGTTTTCCAATAAAAAAAATGTATTGCAAGGGTGTAAAGTGGATTAACGTGCGATGTGATCGAATGGTCAAGGAATTAAAATAACCTTCAGGTTGAATTAAACAAACTACGATAACCACCGAGGGTTGCAAGTTAGAAATGACTCAGTTTATTCAGAGGATATCTACTTTGAGTTTGGTAAGAGACAAACCTTATGTGTATGTGTATATACAGCACCAGTCAAACGTTTGGACCTACTCATTCAAGGGTTATTCTTTATTTTTACAATTTTAGAAATGTTTGTATAATAGTGAATACATCGAAACTATGAAATAACATATATGGATTCAAGCCTTAACCAAAAAAGTGTTAAACAAATAGAAATATATTTTATATTTGAGATTCTTCAAAGTAGCCACCCTTTGCCTTGATGACAGCATTAAACACTCTTGACATTCTCTTCTCTCAACCAGCTTCATGGGGTAGTCACCTGGAATTTAAATTAAAAGGTGTGCCCAACTTAAAACGTAATATGTAGAATTTCATTCCTTCTTAATACGTTTGAGCCAATCAGTAGTGTTGTGACAAGATAGGGGTGGTATACAGAAGATAGCCCTATTTGATAAAAGACCAAGTCCATATTATCTCAAGAACAGCTCAAATAAGTTTAGAGAATTGACAGGTCATTATTACTTTAAGACATGAAGGTCATGTCTTTTAATGTTTCTTCAAGTGCAGTCGCAAAACCCATCATGCGCTGTGATGAAACTGGCACTCATGAGGACTGCCATAGGAATGGAAACCCCAGAGTTACATCTGCTGCAGAGGATTAGTTCATTAGATTTACCAGCCTCAGATATTTCAGCCTAAATAAATGCTTCACAGAGTTCAAGTAACAGACACACCTCAACATCAACTGTTCAGAGGAGACTGCGTGAATCAGGCCTTCATGGTCAAATGGCTGCAAAGAAACCACTACTAAAGGACACCAATAAGAAAAATACACCAACCAAGAAACACAGTCAAAGGACATTAGACCGGTGGAAATCTATCATTTGGTCTGATGAGGCTAATTTGAGATTTTTGGTTGCAACCGGTATGTCATTGTGAGACGCAGAGTAGTCGAATGGATGATCTCTGCATGTGTAGTTCCCACCGTGAAGCATGGAGGAGGAGGTGTGATGGTGTCTGGGTGCTTTGCTTGTGACACTGTCAGTGATGTATTTTCAATTCAAGGCACACTTAACCACCATGGCTACCACAGCATTATGCAGCGATACGCAACCCCATCTGGTTTGCGCTTAGTGGGACTGTTTTTGAACAGGACAATTACCCAAAACACCTCCAGGCGGTGTAAAGGCTATTTGACCAAGAAGGTGAGGGATGGAGTGCTGCATCAGGTGACCTGGCCTCGACATTCACCTGACCTCAACCCAATAGAGATGGTTTGGCATGAGTTGGACTACAGAGTAAAGTTAAAGCAGCCAACAAGTGCTCAGCAAATGTGGTAACTCCTTCAAGACCGTTAGAAAAGCATTCCAAGTGAAGCTGGTTGAGAGAATGCCAAAAGTGTGCAAAGCTGTCATCAAGGCAAAGGGTGGCTACTTTGAAGAATCTAAAATGTAAAGTATATTTTGATTTGTTTCACACTTTTTTGTTTACTAGATGATTTCCAATTTGTTATTTCATAGTTCTGATATCTTCACTATTATTCTACAATGTAGAAAACCTTCGAATGAGTAGGTGTGTCCACACTTTTCACTGGTACTGTATTTTTGAATGTATGTACGCTAGTATCAAAGATATGGATAAACATGTAGACCTCATTTAAATGTCAACCAAACAATTTCACTTTGGCTTTAGGAAGACACTGATCCTCTTTGTTCATAAGCAACGACTGCTAATCAACTGTTTTGGACAGTGATTGTTTTTCTCTTTTGGGAAGCCCTTGACAACCGTAATCAATTAGACAATCAACCAGATGTATTTGACCACATAAGAGCCTATAGGGGAGGTTTCATTCTTTAATGATATAGCAGATGTAACAGACATGAGCAAGCAGGATATTGAAGTTTATTTGTCACGTGCGCCGAATACAACAGGTGTAGGTAGACCTTACAGTGAAATGTTTACTTACAGGCTCTAACCAATAGTGCAAAAAAAGGTATTAGGTGAACAATAGGTAAGTAATGACATAAAACAACAGTAAAAAGACAGTGAAAAACAGTAGCGAGACTATATACAGTAGCGAGGCTATATACAGTAGCGAGGCTACATACAAGCACCGGCTAGTCAGGCTGATTGAGGTAGTATGTAGATATGGTTAAAGTGACTATGCATATATGATGAACAGAGAGTAGCAGTAGCGTAAAGAGGGGTTGGTTGGTGGTGGGTGGAGGGACACAGTGCAGACAGCCCAGTTAGCCAATGTGCATTGTGTCCCGCCACCCGCCACCCCCTCTAGCAGCCGTCGTGCGGTGATGTCACCCTCCCTGAGATCTGAAATCAACTGTCTATCACGGTTTGACAGTTGACCTTAGTCTTGCCCTTAGCTAGTATTGGCGACTTTGAATGACAGAGCGTTCTGCACAGAGGGTTCAGAGGTCAAGCCCCGGGTAGGGAAGACAGGGATGAAATTCGTACTGTTAGATTTCTATGAGGAGAATTTTGAGCTTCAGCAATATACTTATGATTCTCAATTTTATTTATGTTTATTTTTTATTTTACCTTTATTTAACCAGGCAAGTGAGTTAAGAACAAATTCTTATTTACAATGACTGCCTACTCCGGCCAAACCCGGACGACGCTGGGCCAATTGTGGGCCTCCCTACTGTAGTGAAGCCTCTTGCACTGAGATGCAGTGCCTTGGACCGCTGCGCCACTTGGGAGCCCAAATATATGGTCAATATGGTCCTCAATATATGGTCGTCCTCAATATATGGTCGTCCTCAATATATGGTCCACAATATATGGTCCTCAATATATGGTCCACAGTATATGGTCCTCAATATGTGGTCCACGATATGTGGTCCTCAATATGTGGTCCACAATATGTGGTCCTCAATATGTGGTCCTCAATATATGGTCCTCAATATATGGTCCTCAATATGGTCCACAATATATGGTCCATAATATATGGTTCACAATATATGGTCCTCAATATGGTCCTCAATATATGGTCCTCAATATGTTGTCCTCAATATATGGTCCTCAATATGTTGTCCTCAATATATGGTCCTCAATATGTGGTCCACAATATGTGGTCCTCAATATGTGGTCCTCAATATATGGTCCTCAATATGGTCCACAATATATGGTCCTCAATATGGTCCACAATATATGGTCCTCAATATGTGGTCCTCAAAAAAATAAAATGGAGGACCTCTTCGGATGTAAGCGTCTGCTAAAGGTTATAGAGTATGTTAATATATTATTACTAGCTTATAAACTAAGGAGACATTGAGGTGGACAGCCTGCTAACATCCCCTGGTTAAACAACCAGTCATTGTAATGTAATGCAGTTGATTAATATCACACTTCGGCATTGACAGAGGTCTATGCTTGCCAGAGGTCTATGCTTGCCAGAGGTCTATGCTTGACGGAGGTCTACGCTTGACAGAGGTCTACGTTTGACGGAGGTCTATGTTTGATGGAGGTCTACGCTTGACAGAGGTCTACATTTGACGGAGGTCTACGCTTGAAGGAGGTCTATGCTTGACGGAGGTCTACGCTTGACGGAGGTCTATGCTTGACGGAGGTCTATGCTTGCCAGAGGTCTATGCTTAACGGAGGTCTATGCTTGACGGAGGTCTATGCTTGACGGAGATCTATGTTTGATAGAGGTCTATGCTTAACGGAGGTCTATGCTTGACAGAGGTCTATGCTTAACGGAGGTCTATGCTTGCCAGAGGTCTATGCTTAACGGAGGTCTATGCTTGACAGAGGTCTATGTTTGACAGAGGTCTATGTTTGACAGAGGTCTATGTTTGACAGAGGTCTACGCTTGATGGAGGTCTACGCTTGATGGAGGTCTACGCTTGATGGAGGTCTATGCTTGATGGAGGTCTATGCTTAACGGAGGTCTATGTTTGACAGAGGTCTATGTTTGACAGAGGTCTATGCTTGACAGAGGTCTATGCTTGACAGAGGTCTATGCTTGATGGAGGTCTATGCTTGATGGAGGTCTATGCTTAACGGAGATCTATGTTTGACAGAGGTCTATGCTTAACGGAGGTCTATGTTTGACAGAGGTCTATGCTTGACAGAGGTCTATGCTTGACAGAGGTCTACGCTTGACAGAGGTCTATGCTTGACAGAGGTCTATGCTTTAATGTAATCAGTTACTGGTTCACACATGCCAACACAATCACAGTTAGCGGGTCCAGTAAACCCATTGTAAAAAGCCTGTCATCTGAGGTTTTGCCCCCTGCCCTAACATCTTTCGTTATCTCCCTTTATTAATCACAGGATGACTATAATACAGTGTTTGTGTACCAAATGACACCCTATTCCATATATAGTGCACTACTTTCAACCAGGGCCCATAGGGAATAGGGTGCCATTTGGGATACAGGGAAGTGTTTTTCACAGCTTTTTAATGAGCTTTTTACTCGCCAAAAGGGCTTTCTCTTCCTGATTGCAGGGTTTTGTTTATCTCCGCTCCCATAATCCTCTACTCTATTTATCCTGGGGGTGTTTTGTGTGTTCCTGCTCTCACCGCTTCACGTCGCCACAGATCATCTGGCCAATTAGGCTCAGCCATTTCCAACAGGCTGTGAAGGCAGAGAAATATCCACATTGATTTCTTGTGCAGCGCACTGGAGCACAGATTAGATGAGGATTTCCTATCCGCAAGTTTCTCAGGTAGCAGCCAGTATTAACTACATTTTAAACATCCATAGAAACTAAATAGACAGGAAAACTCCAGCACGCTAGTGATGTTGATGCTTCCAAACATTAAATTGATTATAAACCAATGAGTTTAACTTTTTCAGACCTCCATGGAATATGTCCTTTTTTGGTAGGGGGTGTGGGGGGGGGGTGGGGATTGTAAGGCTATGCAGAGGCGAGCCTGGCATGTATTCATTTAACTTTGGATCTGCTTCAGATAAACCGTACAATGGAAGACGCTGTGTACTGTGGGATACAAGGCATGGGTGTGGGTGGCAGAAATACCTGCTGCTTGGCGGAAGGTCGGCTAAATACTGGAGGGAGAAGTCTCTGGAGTGGTGGTCATCTATATCAGGGCTAGTAAGAGAGAAGTCTCTGGAGTGGTGGTCATCTATATCAGGGCTAGTAAGAGAGAAGTATCTGGAGTGGTGGTCATCTATATCAGGGCTAGTAAGAGAGAAGTATCTGGAGTGGTTGTCATCTATATCAGGGCTAGTAAGAGAGAAGTATCTATATCAGGGCTAGTAAGAGAGAAGTATCTATATCAGGGCTAGTAAGAGAGAAGTATCTGGAGTGGTGGTCATCTATATCAGGGCTAGTAAGAGAGAAGTATCTGGAGTGGTGGTCATCTATATCAGGGCTAGTAAGAGAGAAGTATCTGGAGTGGTGGTCATCTATATCAGGGCTAGTAAGAGAGAAGTCTCTGGAGTGGTGGTCATCTATATCAGGGCTAGTAAGAGAGAAGTCTCTGGAGTGGTGGTCATCTATATCAGGGCTAGTAAGAGAGAAGTATCTGGAGTGGTGGTCATTTATATCAGGGCTAGTAAGAGAGAAGTCTCTGGAGTGGTGGTCATCTATATCAGGGCTAGTAAGAGAGAAGTATATGGAGTGGTGGTCATCTATATCAGGGCTAGTAAGAGAGAAGTCTCTGGAGTGGTAGTCATCTATTTCAGGGCTAGTAAGAGAGAAGTATCTGGAGTGGTGGTCATCTATATCGGGGCTAGTATGAGAAGTATCTGGAGTGGTGGTCATCTATATCAGGGCTAGTAAGAGAGAAGTATCTGGAGTGGTGGTCATCTATATCAGGGCTAGTAAGAGAGAAGTATCTGGAGTGGTGGTCATCTATATCAGGGCTAGTAAGAGAGAAGTCTCTGGAGTGGTGGTCATCTATATCAGGGCTAGTAAGAGAGAAGTTTCTGGAGTGGTGGTCATCTATATCAGGGCTAGTAAGAGAGAAGTCTCTGGAGTGGTGGTCATCTATATCAGGGCTAGTAAGAGAGAAGTCTCTGGAGTGGTGGTCATCTATATCAGGGCTAGTAAGAGAGAAGTCTCTGGAGTGGTGGTCATCTATATCAGGGCTAGTAGAGAGAAGTATATGGAGTGGTGGTCATCTATATCAGGGCTAGTAAGAGAGAAGTCTCTGGAGTGGTGGTCATCTATATCAGGGCTAGTAAGAGAGAAGTCTCTGGAGTGGTGGTCATCTATATCAGGGCTAGTAAGAGAGAAGTATCTGGAGTGGTTGTCATCTATATCAGGGCTAGTAGAGAGAAGTATCTATATCAGGGCTAGTAAGAGAGAAGTATCTGGAGTGGTGGTCATCTATATCAGGGCTAGTAAGAGAGAAGTCTCTGGAGTGGTGGTCATCTATATCAGGGCTAGTAAGAGAGAAGTCTCTGGAGTGGTGGTCATCTATATCAGGGCTAGTAAGAGAGAAGTCTCTGGAGTGGTGGTCATCTATATCAGGGCTAGTAGAGAGAAGTATATGGAGTGGTGGTCATCTATATCAGGGCTAGTAAGAGAGAAGTCTCTGGAGTGGTGGTCATCTATATCAGGGCTAGTAAGAGAGAAGTCTCTGGAGTGGTGGTCATCTATATCAGGGCTAGTAAGAGAGAAGTATCTGGAGTGGTTGTCATCTATATCAGGGCTAGTAGAGAGAAGTATCTATATCAGGGCTAGTAAGAGAGAAGTATCTGGAGTGGTGGTCATCTATATCGGGGCTAGTATGAGAAGTATCTGGAGTGGTTGTCATCTATATCAGGGCTAGTAGAGAGAAGTATCTATATCAGGGCTAGTAAGAGAGAAGTCTCTGGAGTGGTGGTCATCTATATCAGGGCTAGTAAGAGAGAAGTCTCTGGAGTGGTGGTCATCTATATCAGGGCTAGTAAGAGAGAAGTCTCTGGAGTGGTGGTCATCTATATCAGGGCTAGTAAGAGAGAAGTCTCTGGAGTGGTGGTCATCTATATCAGGGCTAGTAAGAGAGAAGTCTCTGGAGTGGTAGTCATCTATTTCAGGGCTAGTAAGAGAGAAGTATCTGGAGTGGTGGTCATCTATATCAGGGCTAGTAGAGAGAAGTATCTATATCAGGGCTAGTAAGAGAGAAGTATCTGGAGTGGTGGTCATCTATATCAGGGCTAGTAAGAGAGAAGTCTCTGGAGTGGTGGTCATCTATATCAGGGCTAGTAAGAGAGAAGTCTCTGGAGTGGTGGTCACCTATATCAGGGCTAGTAAGAGAGAAGTCTCTGGAGTGGTGGTCATCTATATCAGGGCTAGTAAGAGAGAAGTCTCTGGAGTGGTGGTCATCTATATCAGGGCTAGTAAGAGAGAAGTATCTGGAGTGGTGGTCATCTATATCAGGGCTAGTAAGAGAGAAGTATCTGGAGTGGTGGTCATCTATATCGGGGCTAGTATGAGAAGTATCTGGAGTGGTGGTCATCTATATCAGGGCTAGTAAGAGAGAAGTATCTGGAGTGGTTGTCATCTATATCAGGGCTAGTAAGAGAGAAGTATCTGGAGTGGTGGTCATCTATATCAGGGCTAGTAAGAGAGAAGTCTCTGGAGTGGTGGTCATCTATATCAGGGCTAGTAAGAGAGAAGTATCTGGAGTGGTGGTCATCTATATCAGGGCTAGTAAGAGAGAAGTATCTGGAGTGGTGGTCATCTATATCAGGGCTAGTAAGAGAGAAGTCTCTGGAGTGGTGGTCATCTATATCAGGGCTAGTAAGAGAGAAGTCTCTGGAGTGGTGGTCATCTATATCAGGGCTAGTAAGAGAGAAGTCTCTGGAGTGGTGGTCATCTATATCAGGGCTAGTAAGAGAGAAGTCTCTGGAGTGGTGGTCATCTATATCAGGGCTAGTAAGAGAGAAGTCTCTGGAGTGGTGGTCATCTATATCAGGGCTAGTAGAGAGAAGTATATGGAGTGGTGGTCATCTATATCAGGGCTAGTAAGAGAGAAGTCTCTGGAGTGGTGGTCATCTATATCAGGGCTAGTAAGAGAGAAGTCTCTGGAGTGGTGGTCATCTATATCAGGGCTAGTAAGAGAGAAGTATCTGGAGTGGTTGTCAACTATATCAGGGCTAGTAGAGAGAAGTATCTATATCAGGGCTAGTAAGAGAGAAGTATCTGGAGTGGTGGTCATCTATATCGGGGCTAGTATGAGAAGTATCTGGAGTGGTTGTCATCTATATCAGGGCTAGTAGAGAGAAGTATCTATATCAGGGCTAGTAAGAGAGAAGTCTCTGGAGTGGTGGTCATCTATATCAGGGCTAGTAAGAGAGAAGTCTCTGGAGTGGTGGTCATCTATATCAGGGCTAGTAAGAGAGAAGTCTCTGGAGTGGTGGTCATCTATATCAGGGCTAGTAAGAGAGAAGTCTCTGGAGTGGTGGTCATCTATATCAGGGCTAGTAAGAGAGAAGTCTCTGGAGTGGTAGTCATCTATTTCAGGGCTAGTAAGAGAGAAGTATCTGGAGTGGTGGTCATCTATATCAGGGCTAGTAGAGAGAAGTATCTATATCAGGGCTAGTAAGAGAGAAGTATCTGGAGTGGTGGTCATCTATATCAGGGCTAGTAAGAGAGAAGTCTCTGGAGTGGTGGTCATCTATATCAGGGCTAGTAAGAGAGAAGTCTCTGGAGTGGTGGTCATCTATATCAGGGCTAGTAAGAGAGAAGTCTCTGGAGTGGTGGTCATCTATATCAGGGCTAGTAAGAGAGAAGTCTCTGGAGTGGTGGTCATCTATATCAGGGCTAGTAAGAGAGAAGTATCTGGAGTGGTGGTCATCTATATCAGGGCTAGTAAGAGAGAAGTATCTGGAGTGGTGGTCATCTATATCAGGGCTAGTAAGAGAGAAGTATCTGGAGTGGTGGTCATCTATATCGGGGCTAGTATGAGAAGTATCTGGAGTGGTGGTCATCTATATCAGGGCTAGTAAGAGAGAAGTATCTGGAGTGGTTGTCATCTATATCAGGGCTAGTAGAGAGAAGTATCTGGAGTGGTGGTCATCTATATCGGGGCTAGTATGAGAAGTATCTGGAGTGGTGGTCATCTATATCAGGGCTAGTAGAGAGAGGTATCTATATCAGGGCTAGTAAGATAGAAGTCTCTATATCAGGGCTAGTAAGAGAGAAGTATCTGGAGTGGTGGTCATCTATATCAGGGCTAGTAAGATAGAAGTATCTGGAGTGGTGGTCATCTATATCAGGGCTAGTAAGATAGAAGTATCTGGAGTGGTTGTCATCTATATCAGGGCTAGTAAGATAGAAGTATCTGGAGTGGTTGTCATCTATATCAGGGCTAGTAAGATAGAAGTATCTGGAGTGGTGGTCATCTATATGATAATGACGCCAGAAGGGATGGTTGTCGTTTGACGGGCTCCTAACCAACTGTGCTATTCATAAAAAATAACTTTTGTAACTTATTTTGTACATAATGTTGCTGCTACCGTCTCTACTGAAAATAGCTTCTGGACATCTGAACAGCCATTCGCTCACCCCGAATTGGACGAAGGTTTTTTTCTTTAATGAGTCTGACACGAAGGATATAATGCTTCCCCTGAGACCTAAATACCCGTCTTTCGCGTGATGAGAAGATGGAAATACAGGGGTCGGAGATAGCGGTGCCTTGTGAGAATCAGTCGGCGAGGAGATAACCCTCCTCTATCATCCGTTCTATTGGCCAACGTGCAATCATTGGAAAATATACTGATTGAGCTCCTTTCAAGATTACCCTACCAACGGGACATTCGAAACTGTAATATCTTATGTTTAATGCAGACCACCATAGTAAATACATTTTACCATAGTCCCCGTGCCCAAGGAAGTGAAGGTAACCTGCCTAAATGACTACAGCCCCGTGGCACTCACATTAGTAGCCACGAAGGTCTTTTGAAAGGCTGGTCATGTCTCACAACAACCCCATCATCCAGGGAAACCCTTAGACCCACTCCAATTCGCATAACACCCCAACAGATCATCAGATAACGCAATCTCAATCGCACTACACCCTGCCCTTTCCCACCTGGACAAAAGGAACATGAATGTTGTTCATTTACTACATCTCAGCGTTCAACACCCTAGTGCTGTCGTGTCTTTGGCCTGCAGAATTTTGGATATGACATGCTATTTTATAAAATAATTTCTCTGTAATTAATATTACCTGATTAAACTAATCATGTAAATGTAGTTAACTAGAAAGTCGGGGCAGCAAGAAATAATGTTTATAGAGCTGTTATCTTCCATATAAACTCTTCAAGACATGGTCATCTTTTACATCAATAGCAGTCAATTATTAATCGTCACCTTATTCAGTCTGTCACGCCCTGAACTGAGAGAGCCTTTTTATGTCTCTATTTTGGGTTGGTCAGGGTGTGGGCATTCTATGTTTTGTTTTCTATGTTTCTTTATTTCTATGTTTTGTTTTCTATGTTTCTTTATTTCTATGTTTTGGCCGGGTATGGTTGTCAATCAGGGACAGCTGTCTATTGTTGTCTCTGATTGGGAATCATACTTAGGTAGTGGTGGGAGAGAAGGGCGTGTTTCATAGTTTACAACCAATGTCTGTTCACTTGGGCGGGGCCTCTGAGTGAGCAGAGTGGTGTTCTTCTGACAAACCGTTCTCTCATTAAGAAGCTAAAAATTATATTTAATCTTTTCACAAATAGTTTCATATTTAAACATTTAAATTGCTCAACAATTCCATGTGAATCTGTTATTAGAATGTGTAGACTTTCCAAGATACAGTTGATGTTATCCTATCATCAGTAATAATGTCTCAGACAACAACTGATATGTTCTTTAAGTACCAACGTATATTTTCAGCCGGTTGGATTACCGAAATATGGTTGTGTTCCCCACCCTTTTGATGTTACCAGAGCAAGAGGGGATAGCACGTCCCCATCCACATCGACGGGGCTGTAGTGGAGCGGGCTGAGAGCTTCAAGTTCCTTTGCATCCACATCACTAAAGACTTATTATGGTCCACACAAACCCATACAGTCGTGAAGAGGGCACGTCAGCACTTCTTCCCTCTCAGGGGGCTGAAAAGATTTGGCATGATCCTCATAACATCCACTGCTGCATCATCGAGAGCATCACACACACTCCACGGACACCCCCACACAAAAACCCACACATTCACATACACTACATACGCACACATGCACGCGCGCGCGCACACACACACACGTACACACACACACACACACACACACACACACACACACACACACACACACACACACACACACACACACACACACACACACACACACACACACACACACACACACACACACACACACACACACACACACACACACATCATTCACATCATATATTGCTGCTACTCTGTTCTGTATTCATACTTTTATTATGATCTATCCTGATGCCTAGTCAATTTAACCTGACTTTAAGTACATATCTACCTCAAATACCTCATTATCTATCCTGATATATCCTAGTCACTTTACCCTGCCTTCATGTAAAAATGTACCACAAATAACTCACACCCCTGCACCTGGATCTGGTACTGGTACTCCATGTATATAGCTCCACATTGATCTGGTATTGCTACTTCCTGTCTATAGCTCCACATTGATGTGGTATTGCTACTTCCTCTATATAGCTCCACATTGATCTGGTATTGCTACTTCCTCTATATAGCTCCACATTGATCTGGTATTGCTACTTCCTGTATATAGCTCCACATTGATCTGGTATTGCTACTTCCACTATATAGCTCCACATTGATCTGGTACTGGTACTCCATGTATATAGCTCCACATTGATCTGGTATTGATACTTCCTGTATATAGCTCCACATTGATCTGGTATTGGTACTTCCTGTATATAGCTCCACATTGATCTGGTACTGGTACTCCCTGTATATAGCTCCACATTGATCTGGTACTGGTACTCCCTGTATATAGCTCCACATTGATCTAGTACTGGTACTTCCTGTATATAGCTCCACATTGATCTGGTACTCCCTGTATATAGCTCCACATTGATCTGGTATTGGTACTTCCTGTATATAGCTCCACATTGATCTGGTACTCCCTGTATATAGCTCCACATTGATCTGGGACTGGTACTTCCTGTATATAGCTCCACATTGATCTGGGACTGGTACTTCCTCTATGTAGCTCCACATTGATCTGGTACTCCATGTACGTGGCTCCACATTGATCTGGTACTGGTACTGCCTGTATATAGCTCCACATTGATCTGGGACTGGTACTTCCTGAATATAGCTCCACATTGATCTGGTATTGCTACTTCCTGTATATAGCTCCACATTGATCTGGTACTGGTACTTCCTGTATATAGCTCCACATTGATCTGGTTCTGATACTCCCTAAATATAGCTCCACATTGATCTGGTACTGGTATTCCCTGTATATAGCTCCACATTGATCTGGTACTGGTACTTCCTGTATATAGCTCCACATTGATCTGGTACTGGTACTTCCTGTATATAGCTCCACATTGATCTGGTACTGGTACTTCCTGTATATAGCTCCACATTGATCTGGTACTGGTACTTCCTGTATATAGCTCCACATTGATCTGGTACTGGTACTTCCTGTATATAGCTCCACATTGATATGGTACTGGTACTCCCTGTATATAGCTCCACATTGATCTGGTACTGGTACTTCCTGTATATAGCTCCACATTGATATGGTACTGGTACTCCCTGTATATAGCTCCACATTGATCTGGTACTGGTACTTCCTGTATATAGCTCCACATTGATCTGGTACTCCCTGTATATAGCTCCACATTGATCTGGTACTGGTACTTCCTGTATATAGCTCCACATTGATCTGGTACTGGTACTTCCTGTATATAGCTCCACATTGATATGGTACTGGTACTCCCTGTATATAGCTCCACATTGATCTGGTACTGGTACTTCCTGTATATAGCTCCACATTGATATGGTACTGGTACTCCCTGTATATAGCTCCACATTGATCTGGGACTGGTACTTCCTCTATGTAGCTCCACATTGATCTGGTACTCCATGTACGTGGCTCCACATTGATCTGGTACTGGTACTGCCTGTATATAGCTCCACATTGATCTGGGACTGGTACTTCCTGAATATAGCTCCACATTGATCTGGTATTGCTACTTCCTGTATATAGCTCCACATTGATCTGGTACTGGTACTTCCTGTATATAGCTCCACATTGATCTGGTTCTGATACTCCCTAAATATAGCTCCACATTGATCTGGTACTGGTATTCCCTGTATATAGCTCCACATTGATCTGGTACTGGTACTTCCTGTATATAGCTCCACATTGATCTGGTACTGGTACTTCCTGTATATAGCTCCACATTGATCTGGTACTGGTACTTCCTGTATATAGCTCCACATTGATCTGGTACTGGTACTTCCTGTATATAGCTCCACATTGATATGGTACTGGTACTCCCTGTATATAGCTCCACATTGATCTGGTACTGGTACTTCCTGTATATAGCTCCACATTGATATGGTACTGGTACTCCCTGTATATAGCTCCACATTGATCTGGTACTGGTACTTCCTGTATATAGCTCCACATTGATCTGGTACTCCCTGTATATAGCTCCACATTGATCTGGTACTGGTACTTCCTGTATATAGCTCCACATTGATCTGGTACTGGTACTTCCTGTATATAGCTCCACATTGATATGGTACTGGTACTCCCTGTATATAGCTCCACATTGATCTGGTACTGGTACTTCCTGTATATAGCTCCACATTGATATGGTACTGGTACTCCCTGTATATAGCTCCACATTGATCTGGTACTGGTCCCGGGGATCGAACCCACTACCCTGGCGTTACAAGCGCCATGCTCTACCAACTGAGCTACAGAAGGACCACCTAGGCCTTTAACTCTTCATCGTTGGGAAGGTACGCATTTCATAAGTAGGAATTTCACGGTAAAGTCTACACCTGTTGTATTCGGCGCCTGTGACAAATACAATTTGATTTGAGTTCATTTGAAAGTATTTTTACTAAGTTACTTTACCCCACCGGTCTTTATCAAGGATGCAATGTAGTGTCCCGCACACTGTTAATTGCTACTGCAGTTTTATTGTACAATGTTTTGACCTGATTCTAATTCTAACCCTAAAACTAAACCTAACCCTAAACCTAATTCTAACCCTAACTCCTAACCCTGAACTTAATTCTAACCCTAAACCTAATTCTAAACCTAACTCCTAAACCATAAACCTGAACCTAATTCTAATCCTAAAACTAAACCTAACCCTAAACCTAATTCTAACCCTAGTTCCTAACCCTGAATCTAATTCTAACCATAACTCTAATTCTAACCTTAAACCTAAACCCCCTAGAAATATCATTTGACCTTGTGGAGACCAACAAAATGTCCCCAGCTGGTCAAATTTGTGTCTGTTTACTATTCTTGTGGGGACGTCAGGTCCCCACAAGTATAGTTAAACACGTCCACACACACCTACACACACACACACACACACACACACATATACATACAAACACATACACAAATTCACACACACATACAAACACACACAGAAACATAAATCATGTTTTAGTGTGTCATGAACCATAAATCCGACACATAATGTATCGTCATGGATATAACAACGTGTAGTGGCTAAAAATAGGTTTAACTTCCTACATTAAACAGGGCTTCATGATCCCCTTAAAGATGATATCTGTTCAGGTGTAGCTCTGGAACGATTCAGGCAGTTACAGGTGCTTCAGGCTTCCATTGCTGAGGAATACATTCCTATTTTATTAGGACATTAGACAGCCTATAAGGCCTAGGTAGATATAGAGGTAGTTTACTGACCAGCTAGGCAGACCTAGGTAGATATAGAGGTAGTTTACTGACCAGCTAGGCAGGCCTAGGTAGATATAGAGGTAGTTTACTGACCAGCTAGGCAGGCCTAGGTAGATATAGAGGTAGTTTACTGACCAGCTAGGCAGGCCTAGGTAGATATAGAGGTAGTTTACTGACCAGCTAGGCAGGCCTAGGTAGATATAGAGGTAGTTTACTGACCAGCTAGGCAGACCTAGGTAGAAATAGAGGTAGTTTACTGACCAGCTAGGCAGGCCTAGGTAGATTTAGAGGTAGTTTACTGACCAGCTAGGCAGGCCTAGGTAGATATAGAGGTAGTTTACTGACCAGCTAGGCAGGCCTAGGTAGATATAGAGGTAGTTTACTGACAAGCTAGGCAGACCTAGGTAGAAATAGAGGTAGTTTACAGACCAAATCAAATCAAATTTTATTTAGTCACATGCGCCGAATTCAACAGGTGTAGGTAGACCTTACAGTGAATTGCTTACTTACACTCCCCTAACTGACAGTGCAGTTTAAAAACATACGGATAAGATTATTAAGAGATAAAAGTAACAAATAATTAACGAGCAACAGTAAAAAAAATACAATCTATAAAAGGGGTGCCAGTACAGAGTCAATGTGCAGGGTCACCAGTTAGTTGAGGTAGTATGTACATGTAGGCAGAGTTAATTAAAGTGACTATGCATAGATGACAACAGAGAGTGGCAGTGGTGTAGAGAGGGGAAGGGGGGGGGGCAATGAGAATAGTCTGGGTAGACATTTGACTAGCTGTTCAGGAGTCTTATGTTTTAGTGGTAGAAGCTGTTTAGAAGCCTCTTGGACCTAGACTTGGCACTCCGGTACCGCTTGCCGTATGGTAGCAGAGAGAATATATGCCATTTAGCAGACGCTTTTATCCAAAGCGACTTACAGTCATGTGTGCATACATTCTACGTATGGGTGGTCCCGGGGATCGAACCCACTACCCTGGCGTTACAAGCGCCATGCTCTACCAACTGAGCTACAGAAGGACCAGAAGGACCAGTTTATAGTTTATGAGTATGAGTATTTGACATTTTGTAGGGCTTTCCTCTGACACCGTCTGGTATAGAGGTCCTGGATGGCAGGAAGCTTGGCCCCAGTGATGGACTGGGCCGTTCGCACTACCCTCTGTAGTGCCTTGCGGTCAGAGGCCGAGCAGTTGCCATATCAGCAGTTGCCATATCAGGCAGTGATGCAACCATGCTCTCGATGGTGCAGCTGTAGAACCTTTTGAGGATCTGAGGACCCATGCCAATTCTGCCAAATCTCAAAGTCTCCTGAGGGGGAAAAGGTTTTGTCATGCCAGCTTTACGACTGTCATGGTGTGCTTGGACCATGCTAGTTTGTTGGTGATGTAGACACCAAAGCACTTGAAGCTCTCAACCTGCTCCATCGATGAGAATGGGGCCATGCTCTGTCCTCTTTTTCCTGTAGTCTACAATAATCTCCTTTGTCTTGATCATGATGATGTTGGAGTCGTGCCTGGCCGTGCAGTCATGAGTGAACAGGGACTACAGGAGGGGGCAGAGCACGCACCCCTGAGGGGCCCCTGTGTTGATGACCAGCATGGAGGATGTGTTGTTACCTACCCTTACCACCTGGGGGTGACCCCCCATCAGGAAGTCCAGGATCCAGTTGCAGAGGGAGGTGTTTAGTCCCAGGGTCCTTAGCTTATTGATGAGTTTTGAGGGCACTATACTGTTGAACGCTGAGCTCTAGTCATTGAATAGCAGTCTTACATAGAGGTTCCTTTTGTCCAGGTGGGAAAGGGCAGTGTGGAGAGCAATTGAGATTGCATCATCTGTGAATTTGTTGGGGCGATATGCAAATTGATATGGGTCTAGGGTTTCTGGGATGATGGTGTTGGTGTTGGTGTGAGCCATGACCAGCCTTTCAAAGCACTTCATGGGTATAGACGTGAGTGCTACGGGTCGGTAGTCATTTAGGCAGGTTACCTTAGTGTTCTTTGGCATAGGCACTGTGGTGGTCTGCTTTAAACATGTTGTTATTACAGACTCGGACAGGGAGAGGTTGAAAATGTCACTTGCTAGTTGGTCAGCCCATGCTCACAGTATACGTTTTTGTCTTTCGTCTGACCCTGCGGCCTTGTGAATGTTGACCTGTCTAAAGATCTTACTCACATCGGCTGCGGAGAGTGTGATCACACAGTCTTCCGGTACAGCTGGTGCTCTCGTGCATGTTTCAGTGTTATTTGCCTCAAATCTAACTTCACTGTCCAATGTACAGTACCTATTACAGTGAAATAATACCATACTATTGTTTGAGGAGAGTGCACAATTATGAACATGAAAATATATGAATGAACCAATTAGGCACATTTGGGCAGTCTTGATACAACATTTTCAACAGATATGCAATGGTTCTTTGGATCAGCCTAAAACTTTGCACATACACTGCTGCCATCTAGTGGCCAAAGTCTAAAATGCTCCTTGCCTGCAATAATACATTATGGCCTTTTTCTTGCATTTCAAAGATACACATGTTTTTATCTATGTATTATCTTTTACCAGATCTAATGTGTTATATTCTGCTACATTACATTTACATTTCCACAAAGTCAAAGTGTTTCCTTTCAAATGGTATCAAGAATATGCATATCGTTGCTTCAGCTCCTGAGCTACAGAAGATTAGATTTGGGGTATGTCATTTTAGTAGAAAATTGGAAAAAAGGGGCAGATATACCTAATTTCCTCAAACCACTCCACTTCACACAACCAATATACACAGGTAGTTAGGAAAGCAAAGGCTAGCTTTTTCTAACAGAAATTTGCATCCTGTAGCACAAACTCCAAAAAGTTCTGGGACACTTTAAAGTCCATGGAGAATAACAGCACCTCCTCCGTGCTGCCCACTGCACTGAGGATAGGAAACACTGTCACCACCGATAAATCCACGATAATTGAGAATTTGAATAAGCAATTTTCTACAGCTGGCCATGCTTTTCACTTGGCTACCTCTACCCCGGTCAACCGCCGCAGTAACTTGTCCAAGCCTCCCCATTTCTCCTTCACCCAAATCAAGATAGCTGATGTTCTGAAAGAGTTGCAAAATCTGGGCCCCTACAAATCAGCTGTTCTAGACAATCTGGTCCATCTCTTTCTAAAATTATCCGCCGCAATTGTTGTAACCCCTATTACTAGCCTGTTAACCATCTCTTTCGTATAGTCTGAGATAGGAAAGCTGCCGCGGTCATCCCCCTCTTCAAAGGTGGAGACACTCTAGACCCAAACTGTTACAGACCTTTATCTATCATACCCTGCCTTCTAAGGTCTTGTAAAGCCAAGTTAACAAACAGATCACCGATCATTTCGAATCCCACCGTACCCTCTCCGCTATGCAATCTGGTTTCCGAGCCAGTCATGGGTGCACCTCAGCCACGCTCAAGGTACTAAACAAAATCATAACTGCCATCTATCTGGCTAAGACTTTCGACTCTGTCAATCACCACATTCTTATCGGGAGACTCAACAGCCTTGGTTTCTCAAAAGACTGCCTCACTTGGTTCACCAACTGCTTCTCAGACAGTTCAGTGTGTCAAATCGGAGGGCCTGTTGTCCGGACCTCTGGCAGTCTCTATGGGGCTTCCGCAGGGTTCAATTCTCGGGCTGACTCGTTTCTCTGTATACATCAATGATGTCACTCTTGCTGCTGGTGAGTCTCTGATCCACCTCTATGCAGACGACACCATTCTGTATACATCGGGCCCTTCCTTTGACACTGTGTTAACTAACCTCCAGACGAGCTTCAATGCCATACAACTTTCCTTCCGTGGCCTCCAACTGCTCTTAAATGCAAGTAAACCTAAATGCATGCTCTTCAACCGATTGCTGCCCGCGCCATGCTCTTGGTAGAGCATGGCGCTTGTAACGCCAGGGAAGTGGGTTCAATCCCCGGGACCACCCATACGTAGAATGTATGCACACATGACTGTAAGTCGCTTTGGATAAAAGCGTCTGCTAAATGGCATATATATATATATATATATATATATATATATCACTACTCTGGATGGTTCTGACTTAGAATATGTGGACAACTACAAATACCAGGTGTCTGGTTAGACTGTAAACTCTCCTTCCACACTCACATTAAGCATCTCCAATCCAAAATTAAATCTTGAATCGGCTTCTTATTTTGCAACAAAGCATCCTTCACTCATGCTGCCTTAACATACCCTCGTAAAACTGACTATCCTACCGATCTTTGACTTCGGCGATGTCATTTACAAAATAGCCTCCAACACTCACTCAGCAAATTGGATGCAGTCTATCACAGTGCCATCCGTTTTGTCACCAAAGCCCCATATACTACCTGGCCTACCTGGTTAAATAAAGGTGAAATAAAAAAATAAAAAATGTTTTTCCTTTACTTTCAAAACACTTCACACAGATGTTTTTTTTCCCATACTAACAATGCCTCAAACCACTTCACGGAGATGTTTTTCCTGTACTACCAATATCTGTTAGCCATGTTACTGATCTCTTTCAAGACACAATTTTGCATGAGGTTGTCACGCCCTGGTCGAAGTATTTTGTGTTTTTCTTCATGTATTTGGTCAGGCCAGGGTGTGACATGGGTTTTTGTATGTGGTGTGTAGCTTAGTGGGGTTGTTGCTTAGTGGGGTGTTCTAGGAAAGTCTATGGCTGTCTGAAGTGGTTCTCAATCAGAGGCAGGTGTTTATCGTTGTCTCTGATTGGGAACCATATTTAGGCAGCCATATTCTTTGGTTGTATTGTGGGTGATTGTCCTGAGTGTCTTGATGGCCTTTTGCTGTGTTAGTTGACACATGTATAGGCTGTTTTCGTTTATTGTTTTGTAGTGTTCGTGTTTAGTCGTGTTTACGTTTGTTTAAATAAACATGGATCGCAATCGACACGCTGCAGTTTGGTCCGACTCTCCTTCACCATATGAAAACCGTGACAGCGGTATTCCATCACCTAAGCAACTTTCTAGATGTGATGTTGCTGAGTAATTTGAAAAGTTAATGACGTCCGGTGGCCTATTTCAGGTCTGGCAGCCATTAATATTTAACTGAAGAGTCTTCGTGTGTGTGTGGCTTCACCTGTGTGTGTGTCTAATCACTCTTTAAAATGAAGAAAAAAAACATGTTGTGGTTCACAGTGTTTCCAAGTTTCCAAACTTAGCGTCATGCCTGGATGAGAGAATTGTGGCAAGAACAGGGCAAATGGGAGAAAGACTCATGATGAGGGTGAGCAAACAGTGAATAGGTGGCTAAGATATATATTTTTAAATATGTGATAGATACTGCTGCCATTTGACTGTGTACGCAGGTCTTTCCCAAGGTTATAGAGCTTATAAAGAAATCATGAGAAACAGTATGTCTCACTGAAATGGGGTCAATGTACATAGATCTAGACCTGTTTTCATAAAGCGTCTCAAAGTGAAGATCAGTTTTGCGTTTTTAGATAATAATGAATATGATTACATGGATTGGGTGAGATTACGAGGATCCTAGATCAGAGCTCCTACTTCAAGGCGCTTTGTTAATACGGGCTTTGATCTAATCATCAGTGAATGACATGGTTATGAAAACCATCCCAGAGACATGTCTGTGCATTACTATTACTGAATATACACACCAGAACAGGCAAAACAAGGACATGCATGCTAGCCTCATTGTGTATAGCATCATCAGTCAATATAACCAGAGAAACAAATAGACAAAATCAGGGACTGTCTGCTAGCCTCTTTGTGTATAGCACCATCAGTCAATATAACCAGAGAAACAAACAGACAAAACCAGGGACTGTCTGCTAGCCTTGTTGTGTATAGCATCATCAGTCAATATAACCAGAGAAACAAACAGACAAAACAAGGGACTGTCTGCTAGCCTCGTTGTGTATAGCATCATCAGTCAATATAACCAGAGAAACAAACAGACAAAACAAGGGACTGTCTGCTAGCCTCGTTGTGTATAGCATCATCAGTCAATATAACCAGAGAAACAAATAGACAAAACCAGGGACTGTCTGCTACCCTCGTTGTGTATAGCATCATCAGTCAATATAACCAGAAAAACAAACAGACAAAACAAGGGACTGTCTGCTAGCCTCGTTGTGTATAGCATCATCAGTCAATAACCAGAGAAACAAACAGACAAAACAAGGGACTGTCTGCTAGCCTCGTTGTGTATAGCATCATCAGTCAATAACCAGAGAAACAAACAGACAAAACAAGGGACTGTCTGCTAGCCTCGTTGTGTATAGCATCATCAGTCAATAACCAGAGAAACAAACAGACAAAACCAGGGACTGTCTGCTAGCCTCGTTGTGTATAGCATCATCAGTCAATAACCAGAGAAACAAACAGACAAAACCAGGGACTGTCTGCTAGCCTAGCTGTGTTTAGCATCATGTATCAGTCAATATTACCTGCCTGACAACACGTTTAGAACATAAATCCATCACCAAATTACTCAATCCATCACCATGGCAAACTGTTTTATCCAGTCCCATCTCCTCTCTTCAAGACTGTGACCGAACACACACCCCGAGTCATAAACCACATTTCCTTGACAGCAAACTGTTAATGAGACGGAAAAAGCCTCCCCTGTCAAGTCAAATTGTGGGGAATCCGGTTGGCAGTTTAAACTGTACCAGTCTACACCCTATATCCAGACAGAGACACATATATTACTGTGTTTGTAATGTAATCTCTCTCTCTCTCATCCCGAATGACACCCTATTCACTTTGTAGTACCCTGCTCTGGCCCACGTGCCTCATCTAAAGCCTCTTCTTTTGCGTTGCTGCTTTAGGGCCTCCAAGAGTAGTCAGTACAATGCTTGATAGTGTGTGTGTGTGTGTGTGTGTGAGGTTAACAGAGAGGGTGACATGAACATTGACTGGCGTGACTAATGCCTGGTATTATCAGGTTATTACCAACTAGAGTGCATAATAAGGGTTTGCCGATGTGGTCCTACTCATATTCGCAATCGTATCCGTAAATTGTCAGTTGATAGTCGGATTGGATGATACTACTCGTAACCAGGGGGGGGAAAAATGACATTTTTAATATGCCTAAGTATATGTTGTCAAAATATATATCTCTACACATTTATTGACGAAACAAAACTGCAGATTAGGAGCTGCGGAAGGGTGTGTGTGTCTGACCTGTGATTGTGTCCTCAACTTGCAGCGGGCAGACACGTTTGCTTTTGTCAGAAAGCACGTCGATGTTTCATATTTTTAGTCTACCGTCGCCTGCTTGTTAGATATTATACATTGATATCTTGATAGAAAACGTCCTTGCCATTTGATTTATTGTGGTAGCAGGCTAACAGGAGGCTGCAGCAGTTTGAATGATCGGACTGAAAAACAGCTTCACTCTACCCAATCAGAGCAGCAGGATCAACCTTACAGCCGCCCTTCTCTTTACAGACAGGCAAAATAGCCAATTGAGTTATTTAGATCACCTCAATTGACTGACTGACATGAGAAAGATGCGTGCTAACGCCCGATATTAAAATATTTTTAGATCATGTATAATTACCAAAAATGATCATTTCTGGATAATCGTATCCAGAAAATTGCCCATATCAGTTATGATAGTCTTTTTTTTAGACTACTCGGCACGTCCGGCCGTGACTTGGAGTCCCATAGGGGGCGTCTCACAATTGTCCCAGCGTCGCCCGGGTTTGGCCGGGGTAGGCCGTCATTGTAAATAAGAATTGGTTCTAAACTGGCTTTTTTAAAATTTATTTTTTAAAATAAAAGTTCAATTTAAAAATAAAACCCATTTAAATGTATTGATCATATGTTCACTAACGCTGCAGAGCTTTTCTCCGTGATAAATGGAAACAATTGTATGGTTCATGATGCAAAAGAGGTGGCAAATAAGTAAGGCTGCTCAGCTGATTGGTTAACATACTGCACATTGAGACATTGTGTGACTAAACTTAACGAAAACAAGAGGAAACTACATTAGCAAACCAAGACAAATGACATAAAACACAAAATACTTTTAAATGATACCATGGGCAGAAAAGCCCATCTCTGTTGTTCATTGAAGTTGATTTGTCATGGATAGGTCATTTACAAGAAAACCATTCCATATTGCCAATCATTTCAATGATTACTAGTAAAGTGGAAAAACACAGAAGTGAAATAACAACATTTAACAGTGAACCATCATATATATATATATTTTTAAATAAAATATCTAATAATAAAAGAGAAGGACTGCTGTTTTGAATTTGGTCAGGTTAGTGTGGGAGAGGTGGGAAAACAATTGTTATCCATCGATAATGATGAGCCACCAGGTATAAACAACCTTGATTACCAGAAACTGTTGAGAATGGAACAGTCTATTTGCTATATCTTTAACCAAAGCCTAAAGGAGTGTGTGTCCACAGGGAGGAAGCTAAAGTAATCTAAATTACCACGCCTGTAGGAAGCTAAAGTAATCTAAATTACCACGCCTGTAGGAAGCTAAAGTAATCTAAAGTACCACGCCTGTAGGAAGCTAAAGTAATCTAAATTACCACGCCTGTAGGAAGCTAAAGTAATCTAAAGTACCACGCCTGTAGGAAGCTAAAGTAATCTAAATTACCACGCCTGTAGGAAGCTAAAGTAATCTAAAGTACCACGCCTGTAGGAAGCTAAAGTAATTCCACTGCCTAAAAATAGCAAAGCACCCTTTGCTGGATCTAACAGACACCCAATCAGTTTGCTGCCTAGTCTTAGGAAACTCATGAAGAGAATTGTGTTTGATTAAATATGATGCTATTTTTTTGAGAACTGTCACGTGTGCTCCCTCTCTGGCCTCTAGGTAACCAGGCTGCTCGTAAAGGCGCACACCATCGTTACGCGCATCTGCGCGTCATTTGACTCACCTGGAATCCATCACCTCCCTGATTACCTTCCCTATATACAGTTGAAGTCATAAGTTTACATACACTTAGGTTGGAGTCAATAAAACTTGTTTTTCAACCACTCCACAAATCTCTTGTTAACAAACTATATTTTTGGCAAGTCGGTTAGGACATCTAAATTGTGCACGACACAAGTAATTGTTCCAACAATTGTTTACAGACAGATTATTTCACATATATTTCACTGTATTCAGGAAATTATGTCATGGCTTTAGAAGCTTCTGAAAGGCTAATGACATAATCTGAGTCAATTGGAGTTGTGCCTGTGGATGTATTTCAAGGCCTACCTTCAAACTCAGCACCTTTTTGCTTGACATCATGGGAAAATCTAAAGAAATCAACCAATTCAGGCATTTTCCAAATGCCTGAAGAAACCACGTTGATCTGTACAAACAATAGTACGCAAGTATAACACCATGGGTGTCCCACCCTGACCATAGTTTGCTTTGTATGTTTCTATGTTTTGGTTGGTCAGGGTGTGATCTGAGTGGGCATTCTATGTTGGATGTCTTGTTTGTCTATTTCTATGTCTGGCCTGATATGGTTCTCAATCAGAGGCAGGTGTTAGTCATTGTCTCTGATTGGGAACCATTTTTAGGTAGCCTGGGTTTCACTGTGTGTTTCTGGGTGATTGTTCCTGTCTCTATGTTTTGCACCAGATAGGGCTGTTTTTGGTTTTCCATGTTTATTGTTTTGTAGTGTTCGTGTTTATCTTTTTGTTGTTAATCAAAGAAACACCGCTGCATTTTGGTCCGCTTCTCCTTCAGATGAAGAAAACCGTTACAATGGGACAACGAAGCCGTCATACCACTCAGGAAGAAGACGCGTTCTGTCTCCTAGAGATGAACATACTTTGGTGCGAAAAGTGCAAATCAATCCCAGAACAACAGCGAAGGACCTTGTGAAGATGCTGGAGGAAACGGGTACAAAAGTATCTATATCCACAGTAAAACGAGTCCAATATCGACATAACCTGAAAGGCCGCTCAGCAATGAAGAAGTCACTGCTCCAAAACCGCCATAAAAAAACCCAGGCTACGTTTTGTAACTGCACATGGAGACAAAGATCATACTTTTTGGAGAAATGTCCTCTGGTCTGATTAAATAAAAATAGAACTGTTTGGCCATAATGACCATCATTATGTTTGGAGGAAAAAGGGGGAGGCTTGCAAGCCGAAGAACACCATCCCAACCGTGAAGCACGGGGGTGGCAGCATCATGTTGTGGGGGTGCTTTGCTGCAAGAGGGACTGGTGCACTTCACAAAAAACATGGCTTCATGAGGATAGAAAATTACTTGGAAATATTGAAGCAACATTTCAAGACATCAGTCAGGAAGTTAAAGCTTGGTCGCAAATGGGTCTTCCATATGGACAATGATCCCAAGCATACTTCCAGAGTTGTGGCAAAATGGCTTAAGAACAACAAAGTCAACATATTGGAGTGGCCATCACAAAGCCCTGACCTCAAACCCATAGAAAATGTGTGGGCAGAACTGAAAAAGCGTGTGCGAGCAAGGAGGCCTACAAACCTGACTGAATTACACCATCTCTGTCAGGAGGAATAGGCCAAAATTCACCCAAATTATTGTGTGAAGCTTGTGGAAGGTTACATGAAATGATTGACCCAAGTTAACCAATGTAAAGCACATCCTAAACTTCTGACCCACGGGGAATGTGATGAAAGAAATAAAAGCAGAAATAAATCATTCTCTCTACTATTATTCTGACATTTCACAGTATTAAAATAAAGTGGTGATCCTAACTGATCTAAGACCGGGAATTTGTTCTAGGATTAAATGTCAGGAATTGTGAAAAACTGAGATTAAATGTACTTGGCTAAGGTGTATGTAAACGTCCGAATTCAAGTGTATGTATGGGTGTCTGAGCAAAATGTTATTGGATTATGCAGAGAATCTGCAATTTTCATTACAGTATTACTTCTCATAATCACCAGAAAATATCTAGTTTATCTCTCTCATCTGTATGTGCAGTTAAGGGCAAGGCGTGCTGCTCTGTTTTGAGCCAGCTGCAACTTTTCTAGGTCTTTCTTTGCTTCACTTGGCCAGTAATCAACATGGAACAGGACCAGCATCTGATCAAGTTGATTTGTGTGTCAAAAAGGCCAAAGATTTTTTTTTACAACAGACATACCCCTGAGATTATTGTTTTTCTGAGGTCTTGGCTGATTTCTTTAGATTTCCCCATGATGTCAAGCAAAAAAGTGCTGAGTTTGAAGGTAGGCCTTGAAAAACATCCACAGGTGCACCTCCAATCAGCCTATCAGAAGCTTCTAAAACCATGACATAATTTTCTGGAATTTTCCAAGCTTTGGCTACGGGGGGCAGAATTTTGGCTTTTGGATAAAAAGCGTGCCCAATTTCAACTTCCTGCTACTCATACCAAGAATATAAGATATGCATATTATTCATAGATGTGGATAGAAAACACTCTGAAGTGAGTATAACAGAACTTATGTAGCAGGCAAAACCCAGAGGACTAACCGTTCAAATGTTTTTTTTATGTCTCTGTCTGTTCAGCATGTTGGAAAACAATATTGCTTAGGAACTGGTTTTCAGTTCCTACCGCTTCCACTGAATGTCACCCGTCTTTGGAATTTGGTTGAGGTTATTCCTTTGTGCAATGAAGAAGTAGGCCAACTAGGAACTGGGTAACACTGTTGAGAGTTGTGCAAGACGTGAAAAGCAGCGCTGGTTTGTTTTCTTCCTGGATTGAAAAACAGACTCGTTTACAATTTGATCGATTATTAACGTTTAAAAATACCTAAAGTTGTATTACAAAAGTAGTTTGAAATATTTTTCCAAAGTTTACAGGCAACTTTGAAAATTTTTGTGGTGACGTTGCGTTTTTTGGAAACTGTTTTTTTTTCTGGAACAAATGCACTTTAGAAATTGACATTTGGATATATATGGACGGAATTAATCGAACAAAAGGACCAATTGTGATGTTTATGGGACATATTGGAGTGCCAACAAAAGAAGCTCGTCAAAGGTAAGGCATGTTTTCATTTTATTTCTGCGTTTTGTGTAGCGCCTGCAGGGTTGAAATATGCTATTCTCTCTTTGTTTACTGTTGGTGCTATCGTCAGATAAAAGCTTCTTATGCTTTCGCCGAAAAGCCTTTTTGAAATCTGACATGTCGGCTGGATTCACAACGAGTGTAGCTTTAATTGAGTACCCTGCATGTGTGATTTAATGAAAGTTTGAGTTTTATCGCGTTTTATTTAAATTTGGCGCTATGCATTTCCCGAGGCTATTGGCCACTTGCGACGCTAGCGTCTCACTATCCCTAAGAGGTCATTAACAAGAAATTTGTGGAGTGGTTGAAAAACACGTTTTATAACTCATATCTTCTGACTTCAGCTGTGTATATATATGAAAAACGGAGCTTTGATCAATGCTGATATTTTATTATTATCTCTATATATATATATATATAAATTACAGAGGTCCGGACCAGGGTGTCCTCATATCTAGTTATGCCCCTGCTTGCTATAGAGGACGGCTGTATCGTTGTGGTGAATTCCTTTCCCAGTATTAACTACCTTAAGCATGGTAGTCTTCATTTCTCTGTTCAGTACAACTCACCATAATAGACTAAAAGCAATAGCAGTGGATGAGGTCTCTGAGGTGGGTTAGATGGGTGTGGGTGACTATTAATCAGGCAGTCACATCCTGGGAGACTCTCAGGCCCAGGTAATCCAGACAGCTGCTATTAAGATGTCTAACTGTGTGTGTGTGCGTGCGTGTGTGTGTGTGTGTGTGTGTGTGTGTGTGTGTGTGTGTGTGTGTGTGTGTGTGTGTGTGTGTGTGTGTGTGTGTGTGTGTGTGTGTGTGTGTGTGTGTGTGTGTGTGTGTGTCCTCTTGCAGCATCAACATATCAGCCCAAGGCTTTTGAGAGCTATACCTATTGCTACTACTCCTCACTTCTCCTCCATTATTCATCCTTTCTTTATTACAGTATAACCTTCCCATCCTTCCCTCCTTCCATATACGACTACCTTATACACAGAGGGGATATCTTGTCACTGGTTCTCATTAGAAGTATTTATACATTGTCATTCGTGATTCGTTTTTCTTGGTCAGAAACCTCAGGAACCTTGACCTGATGTGTACGACGTCATGTGACCCAGGAGTCGTCTCTTAGACAGAAACCTCAGGAACCTTGACCTGATGTGTACGACGTCACGTTACCCAGGAGTCGTCTCTTAGACAGAAACCTCAGGAACCTTGACCTGATGTGTACGACGTCAGGTTACCCAGGAGTCGTCTCTTAGACAGAAACCTCAGGAACCTTGACCTGATGTGTACGACGTCATGTGACCCAGGAGTCGTCTCTTAGACAGAAACCTCAGGAACCTTGACCTGACGTCACGTGACCCAGGAGTCGTCTCTTAGACAGAAACCTCAGGAACCTTGACCTGATGTGTACGACGTCATGTGACCCAGGAGTCAGGAACATATTGAAGTTTCATCACTACTTTATCATCCTTTTTCTTTGTTTGAATGCAAGATATACTACTGTGGCATCCTTTTCTTACATTTTTAAACCCATGTTCTACGACAGCTCTGTTCTGTTCTGTTACCGTGTTGATTTGATCTATTAGATATTAGAGAGCGGCTCGCTGGGCTGACCTCCGTCGCGATGACATTTTCAACCTCCAAAAAAACGAATCAATAGGTCGTTGGGTTATTTTAGATTGAATCAAGGAGAATGCTTTAAAATGTTCACAGTAAGACGAGAAAATTCAACGTCATTTCGTCCAATCCAGAAAATGCAGTTCAATGGTTCATTACATCAAATGTAGCTATTAAAAGTATATCATAGTACCAATTGTCTGCTTGGGATTATTACAGCACAAAAGAAATGGAGCAACAGTACAGAGCAGAAGTGCAGCTGCACAAGTATACACAGCTGACATCATGAGCTTTAGACAAACCACCCAAGAAATATAAGGGAAGCATGCAGGCTTGACGTGAACTCTGTCCTCTGAGAGGGCTGCTTTTCTGGATGAGATAGCAGAGGATTTATTGCGTTTCCTGGCTGGGATATTTCCAGGGTAAGGCTGTAGTGTGGTGATGTATGAGGGAGAGAGACAGAGGGAGAGATGTACTGTGGTGATGTATGAGGGAGAGAGACAGAGGGAGAGATGTACTGTGGTGATGTATGAGGGAGAGAGACAGAGGGAGAGATGTACTGTGGTGATGTATGAGGGAGAGAGACAGAGGGAGAGATGTACTGTGGTGATGTAGTAGGAGAGACGGAGAGACAGAGTGAGATATGTACTGTGGTGATGTATGAGGGAGAGAGATGTACTGTGGTGATGTAGTAGGAGAGACGGAGAGACAGAGTGAGATATGTACTGTGGTGATGTATGAGGGAGAGAGACAGAGGGAGAGATGTACTGTGGTGATGTAGTAGGAGAGACAGAGGGAGAGCTGGGATATAAACACAAAGGCTGTCTCTCTCTCTCTCTGTCTCTCTCTGTCTCTCTGTCTCTCTGTCTCTCTCTCTCTCTCTCTCTCTCTCTCTCTCTCTCTCTCTCTCTCTCTCTCTCTCTCTCTCTCTCTCTCTCTCTCTCTCTCTCTCTCTCTCTCTCTCTCTCTCTCTCTGTAATGAAATGCTGCAGTTCTCTCCAGAGCAAGTGTCTTCAATAATTGAACGGCCTTTGCATAATCAGTCGGTGGTATCTGAGGAAGATATGTCCCAACTCCTGTTTTATGTTGCATCTCATACTGCAATCAGCCACACTGCACCAGACCTGGGTTCAATCACAATTCAAAATCATTAAAAAAAAACTATATGTGCTTGATTGAGCTTGTCTTGTGCAATTGCAATCAAACTGTTTCAAAACGTCATAGCCCACCCATCTGGCACACCAGGCAGGCAAAAAAAAAAGATGCTCAAAAGCATTTAAAATGACCAATAAATCGGCTATCAGCCCTTCTCTATCGGCTCCTTTTACATGGCTGATATCCCAACCGCCACTCGCCACCTGAGCTTCGAGCACTGGACAATGGTGAGGAATGTCCAGCTTGGAAAATCATCATTATCAGCATGCTAATCATCATTATCAGCATGCTAATCATCATTATCAGCATGCATTATCATTATCAGCATGCATTATCAGCATCATTCATCAACAGAAAGGTGCAGTATTGACAATCAGATGAATTGACACAGTGACCAGAATCAAACTCCTGTTTGAAAATAATTGAATTGACTAGTAATAACGCTTGTGTCAACGTGCAATAAGCAAGGTAATTAGTTCCTTCAGAAAGTATTCACACCCCTTGACTTTTTCTACATTTACGTCCATAACGTCAAAGGGGAATTATGTTTGTAGACATTTTTTACAAAATTAAATCTAATTGAAATTCTATGGCAAGACCTGAAACTTGTTGTCAGCAGTGATTAACAACCAATTTGGCAAATCTTAAAGATATCTGAAAAGAATAAGCAGATAGATATGTTGACTTAAAGATTATAATAACTAACCCTTTCAGCTGTGGTGTTAGCTAGCTACATTAGCTACTATACTAGTAAGCTGGTTAGATAATCATGGTATGAAGACAGATAGGAGCTAATAGCCAATGTAGCTACGTAACGTTAGCCGGTTATCATTTTAAACATGCACCATTTTCGTCAGTGTGCCATCTGGCGGTGTAACGTTAGCTTTTTACCGGTGTGTTGATCTGACCAGCCGCAATCGTATCCGTAAATTGACAGTTGACAGTACGATTAGATGATTGTCATAATAGGGCAAAGAAGGAAATGTTTTAAAATAACCAAATAAAGGTTGTGTAACGCTCAACGAGTGAATGGAGTCAGGCGCAGAGAGCAAAGGATGCGGGAGAAAACACACTTTAATGTCCAAAAAATCACAGGAATAAAATAGTATTACCCAACACAGGCGTAACTATAAAAACAAAATAGTATTACCCAACACAGGCGTAGCTATAAAAACAAAATAGTATTACCCAACACAGGCGTAGCTATAAAAACAAAATAGTATTACCCAACACAGGCGTAACTATAAAAACAAAATAGTATTACCCAACACAGGCGTAACTATAAAAACAAAATAGTATTACCCAACACAGGCGTAGCTATAAAAACAAAATAGTAGGTAAAATACCAGGACAGCGAGAACGCCAAAAAACACTAACATCTCACAAATACAGAAGAACAAGCCTGCACAAACAGAAGCGGGCTAAACTAACTTAAATAACTCCACCCTAACAACCAAACAATGAACAGGTGAAACCAATTAGACAAAACCAAACGAACATCGGAAACATGGATCGGTGGCAGCCACCTTCGGTAATATTCGTGACAGGTTGTCAGCAGGTTTACTACCTAAGAATCTTCCTTATTGTTTATGGAACAAGAATGCTGTAGAACAACGTGTGTGTGTGTGTGTGTGTGTGTGTGTGTGTGTGTGTGTGTGTGTGTGTGTGTGTGTGTGTGTGTGTGTGTGTGTGTGTGTGTGTGTGTGTGTGTGTGTGTGTGTGTGTGTGTGTGTGTGTGTGTGTGTGTGTGTGCACATTTTCACTTTTCAAACTATGGGCAGATGCTATGGTTATGTTTGAGTCATTCAGACAGAACCTGCATCATCGTTTCATTGGTTCTGTAGCTCAGTTGGTAGAGCATGGCGCTTGTAACGCCAGGGTAGCGGGTTCGATCCCCGGGACCACCCATACGTAGAATGTATGCACACATGACTGTAAGTAGCTTTGGATAAAAGCGTCTGCTAAATGGCATATATTATTATATTATTATTCTTTTCTCTTACACTCGCTCTCCTTGTTAGATATTATGCACATTAATGGCTTGGTAGCAAATGTCATCGCCATTGAGATCGTTGTCATGGTAGCAGTAAACACCAAGCGGCAAGTGATACGAGCAAATGGAGAGAGATGTGAACGGGAATTGGAATTACAGCCTCGCTGCATCCAATCGTGGCAGGAGGATCAAGTTTCAATCCGCCTGTTTCTTGATAGCTGAACTAGCCAATGAATTTGTTTCGAATTTCATCCTGGCAGCTGATTCGTTTACAGGTACGTCCTGACGGCTGAACAAAAAAAAAAAGGGAAAAAAAAGCTGAGTTTCATAAACATCCTCGATCACAAATCATGACGTTATATTGGAACCATTTGCATTGAACAGATGCTCTTTTATATTCTCAAACTAAGAGCAACACCTTACATACAGGTGTGACATGCTGGTGTGATGCTTTAATGCAAATGTTGTTGATTAGAAGGCTAATATCAGTCCCAAAACTGATTGTTGTCGTCTGTAGCTGTCATGCAGGTGAATGAGGACCCAAAAGCGACTTGGCGAAAACAGAGTCTTTAATCCAGTAAAGTAAAATACAATCAAAAAAACACAACTTTCACTTGAAATGACGAGAACCGACTGGAGACTCGATCTTGAACAGCAGGTTGCCTCGGGAAGGCACTTGAACCAAACAGACTCAGACACCTGCTCACCACGCAGCATCTGAGGGAAACACGACACGACAGGGCGATACACAAACACAGCACGGTGAATTCTAGACAAGGATCCGACAGGGCAGGAACGGAAAACAAGGAGAGAAATAGGGACTCTAATCAGGGAAAAGGATCGGGAACAGGTGTGGGAAGACTAAATGATTGATTAGGGAAATAGGAACAGCTGGGAGCAGGAACGGAACGATAGAGAGAAGAGAGAGCGGGAGAGTGAGAGAGGGAGGGGGAGAGAGAGGGATAGAAAGAGGGAGAGAACCTAATAAGACCAGCAGAGGGAAACGAATAGAAGGGGAAGCACAGGGACAAGACATGATAATCAATGACAAAACATGACAGTAGCACCATATACTCCACTGATCAGCCAAAACCAGCTCAATAACTCAATGCAAACACTCCTATCTAATTTGCATTCACCTATATTGTGAGTAGGCCTATGCCATCTTAATTGACCAAGTTTATAAAGAGACTCACCAGTCAAATACAAATACAATATTACCATTATGTTGTTGTGTAGTTAGATTGGTAAAAAACAATGTGTTTGATTGTAAAATTGATGCATTAACGCACACATGGTTGACTCTGGGAAAATGTTGTCATAAAAATAAAAATAACAGCCATCCTTCACCCCAAAATATCGGTATTGCCGTTGAAACTGGAATCATTTTCCAATCGTTTAGTTCTGAACAGAACCACTATTCTTTTTCATACGTTTCAACGGCACAATAAACTTATGATTCGAACCCCAATATAACGTGGTTTATATCATTTCTTTGTTCCTTTTTTCACCTGTTAAAAAACCATTTGCTCATTAAATTACTTCAACAATCAGTGTGGATAGAGCACGCAGGCTAGCTGTTTACATGAGTGATGAACAGTGTAGCCTATGGCACAAGATGAGACTGACATTTTGCTGGTGGGGAAAGAGCAAGACAGGGTTGAGGAGGAGGCTTGAAGCATCTGGCATTGTCACCTTCTGACCTTAGTTCCATTTATTATGTCTTTGTGTTAGTTCGGTCAGGGCGTGAGTTGGGGTGGGTAGTCTATGTTCTTTTTTCTATGTCGTATTTCTGTGTTTGGCCTGGTATGGTTCTCAATCAGAGGCAGCTGTCGATCGTTGTCTCTGATTGAGAAAGATACTTAGGCAGACTGTTTTCCCCATTTTGGTTGTGGGTGATTATTAGCCTAAACATGCAAATACACTGGCAGAGATTTTCAACTTAAACAGACACTGGAATAAGATTCTGAGTGACAGAGTGAGGGCTTGCATAGGTGCTTTGTTGCATTTAATTTTGTGCAACTAGAAAAAAAATGTCTGGAATGTACAATAACGTTATTTCCCATGCGTTCTGTTCCGGGGAAGTATCGATCACTTTTCTTCCCTGTTCCATTTCTGTTCTTTTCCAGTTTTCGGTTCTATTCTCTGAACCGGTTCGAAACCCTAATTTGAACCCAGATCTGCACTGCACAATACCCATCCCTCCGCCAACCCTCTGCAGTTTTAACTATACTGTAGCTAGCTACTATCTGCCCTATCAAATCAAATGTATCGTGGGTGAACAGCGAGTACAGGAGAGGGCTGAGAATGCACCCTTGTGGGGACCCAGAGTACAGGAGAGGGCTGAGAACGCACCCTTGTGGGGATCCAGTGTTGAGGATCAGTGGGGTGGAGATGTTGTTACCTACCCTCACCAGCTGGGGGCGGCCCGTCAGGAAGTCCAGTACCCAGTTTCACTGTGCGGGGTCGAGACCCAGGGTCTCAAGCTTAATGGCGAGTTTCGAGGGTACTATGGTGTTAAATTCTGAGCTGTAATCGATGAACAGCATTCCTACATAGGTATTCCTCTTGTCCAGATGGGTTAGGGTCGTGTGCAGTGTGATGGCGATTGCGTCGTCTGTGGACCTATTTGGGCGGTAAGCAAATTGGAGTGGGTCAAGGGTGTCAGGTAGGGTGGAGGTGATGTGGTCCTTGACTAGTCTCTCAAAGCACTTCATGATGACGGAAGTGAGTGCTACGGGGCGATATTCATTTAGCTCAGTTACCTTAGCTTTCTTGGGAACAGGGACAATGGTGTCCCTTTTGAAGCATGTGGGAACAGCAGACTGGGATATGGATTGATTGAATATGTTTGTAAACACACCAGCCAGCTGGTCCGTGCATGCTCTGAGGACCCTGTATAGACCTCTCCTCATCAAATATTAATTTGAGACAATGTTATTCCGTCCTATGTGGTTCATTAGAATGGGTTTTTAGCTGTCAGGTAGTCATGTAGCAGAAACCTATAGGTTACTATTCTACTGTTTGCTGTCGTTGCAAGACTGTGTTGGGTTGTTGAGGATATTATTATGTCAGATGTTAGGGTTTAATAGAGGGAACTGGGTTTACTCAGATTCCCAGAGATTTCTGACCTACATCCACTATCGTTTTACCAGATTAATAATGGCCAGAAACCGGTAAAAGATCATCAATTATTTCTGTGAACTGCGTGACATCAAGTGTAATGGTTAATTATATGCAATGTCTAAAATCTGCTTTCTCTATGGGCTTCTCTGCTATCTGTGTGATCAATCATCGACACTCAATGTGTGTGTGCTGAGCTTTACGTATGCCTATTGACTTAGACAAAGTTATAAATTCAATGTGCTGCTAGTTTTCCTAACATATCATTCCAAACAGAAAGTAGGAAACAGAAAACACAGATGTACCAGAATATATACAGTATATATATATATGCCATTTAGCAGACGCTTTTATCCAAAGCGACTTACAGTCATGTGTGCATACATTCTACATATGGGTGGTCCCAGACATTATTTTGGACACACCTACTCATTCAAGGGGTTTTCTTAATTTTCTACATTGTAGAATAATAGTGAAGACATCAAAACTATTAAATAATATAATAATATATATTTTGTATTTGAAATTCTTCAAATATCCACCGTTTGCATTGATGACAGCTTTGCACATTCTTGGCATTCTCTCAACTAGCTTCACCTGGAATTGTTCCCACATATGCTGAGCACTTGTTGGCTGCTTTTCCTTCACTCTGCAGTCCAACTCATCCCAAGCCATCTCAATTGGGTTGAGGTTGGGTGGTTGTGGAGGCCTTGGTCAAATGGCCCTTACACAGCCTGGAGGTGGGTTGGGTCATTGTCCTGTTGAAAAACAAATGAGAGGAAAGGGTGGAGAGAGAGAGAGAGAGAGAGAGAGAGAGAGAGAGAGAGAGAGAGAGAGAGAGAGAGAGAGAGAGAGAGAGAGAGAGAGAGAGAGAGAGAGAGAGAGAGAGAGAGAGAGAGAGAGAGAGAGAGAGAGAGAGAGAGAGAGAGAGAGAGAGAGAGAGAGAGAGAGAGAGAGAGAGAGAGAGAGAGAGAGAGAGAGAGAGAGAGAGAGAGAGAGAGAGAGAGAGAGAGAGAGAGAGAGAGAGAACAACGCTGCCACTGTTACAATGCTTATTATTCTTTTTATTAAATTGTATAAATTGTTTCATGACTTCTGGAGAATAGATCCTGTTATAATCGGAGAAAGCGAGCAGTGCCTTGTGTCCTCTGATTTGACATCCTAGAGCCATTTTATCTTTTATGAGTTTGGTGGGTAAGAGACTGCTACTAAAGTCTTACTGCATGATTAGGATTTCTTACCACAGCCTATTTTTGGCTTCCAATGAAACGAAAACTTTTAGTTGTTTCAATCTCATGTACTGAACCATTTTCCCCGTTATATTTCCCATTTTATGACGGGTGTATAGTGCATCACTCTCTGATGTCACTTTTTTAAAATTACATTTGGCCTTCAGTCACTAAAGGAAATGTCACTTTGTCCATTTAAAAAAAAGAGCCATTCCTCTAATCGTCTGTCTCTGGCCTTTTCAATCATTTCCTCCCCTTTCCAATGGTCTTGATCCACCATTGTAATATAATCACTTTGGAAGACTAATTGATTTTGGATTAAACCACAATTATACAGAAATAAAATTGCGTTCATCAGTGTCATATCAATTATAATGTTGTGTTCGTTGGCTCTCTGTGGAAAACATCGTTACGGTGTCAAGCTTCCAGGCTATTAATTAGGCCTGGGTTCAAATAATATTCGAAATCATTTTATCTGTGTTTTCTTCAGCTTTCCTGTTGCAATGGAACCAATATGTAGATCCCAGGAATGCAAACCTTTTCCATCTGCGACTCCAGGCAGGCTAAAGCCAATGGCCAAAGTATTTGAAAGATTTCACAGACTGTTTGAATCCAGTTGTGTTATAAATTCATATAGATGTTTCTCAGCAATTCCACCCTAACCTATCATCACCACATCCATGTAATCATAGCTTTCATAATGTATCAGCTTTCCCTGTAGCCTTCCCACCCACGCAGTACAGAGCATTTCCTTTACTACGCAGATGAGTTAAGTGAAAAGGGCAGTATATCTGAGAATCCGAGGGCAGGGGTTATTGTGAGAGTCTAAAGGTTGTGTTATTTCCAAACACTAATCGTCATCTGCTGACTCTCTAAAGGCAGGGGAGATCCATGTTGCTCTAAAGTCCTCTTCTGTTTCTCTTCTTACACGTTCTCTTTCTCTGTGTTCCCCTCTGTGTTCCCCTCTGTGTTCCCCTCTGTGTTCCCCTCTGTGTTCCCCTCTGTGTTCCCCTCTGTGTTCCCCTCTGTGTTCCCCTCTGTGTTCCCCTCCCTCTGTGTTCCTCTCCGTGTTCCTCTCCGTGTTCCTCTCCGTGTTCCTCTCTGATTTCTATTTGTTTTCTGTTTTTCTCCATTATGTGATAATGGATGGCTAGAAAAGCTATCCTTCCCTTTGTTTCTCTCTCTCTCTCTCTTTCTATCTATCTATCTATCTATCTATCTATCTATCTATCTATCTATCTATCTATCTATCTATCTATCTATCTATCTCTCTCTCTCTCTCTCTCTCTCTCTCTTTTTCTCTCTCTGTCTCTCTGTCTCTGTCTCTGTCTCTCTCTCTCTCTCTCTCTCTCTCTCTCTCTCTCTCTCTCTCTCTCTCTCTCGTTTTCTCTCTTTCTCTCTTTCTCTCTCTCTCACTGTGTACTCCCACTTGTCTGCAAACTTCCACTTCATCAAATGTCGGAGGCTCATTACAAGAATCTCACTCGGACAGGCCTATTAAAGATGTGAGCCTATAAAATTGATTAGGTTGTCACGCCCTACTTCAAGACAGATCTATGCAACTCTAATGGCACTAATGCCAGGTTACGTGTAGCAATGTTGAGACTGTTGCCTGTGTCTCAGTTGCACCCTATTTCCTATAAAAGTGCAATACATTTGTACATCGTGTGCCAAAAGTAGTGTACTACATAGGGAATACGGTACAATTTGGGACACACTGAGAGGACCGGCAGCCCATTTTGACGGACTGACTTCCAGGGGGAGAATATATTACTCTGTGCTTTGGGTTTGTTGCAGTTATTGCAATGCATTGTCAGTAGTAAAGGCCCCTGAAGTGGTAGCCCGGCCTGGGTTTTGACTGCTGTAGCTGGAGCTTGCCGTGTTTCTCTCTCCCAAAATCTAATGTTTGAACCTCAATCAACCACAGGCTGTTTTTCACCTGTCAACATACAATACATGTTTCTAGAAATGTATGGAAATTATGCATTATGAATTCCAATTGCTCATTTTATATTAGCTCAAGGCTTTGCAAACACACAGTACATGTCAACTGGAAATCTAATTTGCTCAGCGTGCGAACAGCACGTTTTAGAAAGCTATGTTCCTATATGCCTGCCAATTTGTTTGTCTGAGAATGTCCTGCAGCTATGGTATTAAGCCAGTATTTAATCACTACCAGCAATATTATTCTATATCTCTCTGTTTCTCTCTTGTTCTAGACATGTGTTTTGGTCAGTAGTGAATTCAACTGATAGACAACAGGTGTGTATTCACAAGGATGAATATTGCAGATAGAAATACAACGAGTAGAACTAACACTACTGTTTATCTGTACGTTAATGTAATGGTTTGGCTAACGCTCTCTCCGATCACAGCCCATGTATTGAGTAGAGGAGGACAGTGGCCAGTGGTCAAAGTCACCTGGTATGGTCCGTGCCAGATCTTTCTGTCCCTGGGAGGGAAGGGGACAGGATGAGTCGGACGGGCAGGTCAAGAGCTCGACCCCCAAATCCACAGCTGCCTGGTGCATTTACTGCTGACATTCACTGATTGGTCGAGCAGATGACTGTGTGTGTGTGTGCGCGTGTGTGTGCGTTTTTGAGTGTGTGTGCGTTTATTTGAGTGTGTGTGTGCGTGCATCTGTGTATTTGAGTGTGTGTGTGTGCGTGTATTTGTGTGTGTGTGTGTGTCTGTGTATATGAGTGTGTGTGTATTTTGTGTGTGTGTGTGTGTGCGTCTGTTTATTTTTGTGTGTGTGTGTGTGTATTTGTGTGTGTGTGTGTGCATCTTTGTATTTGAGTGTGTGTGTGCGTGTATTTGTGTGTGTGCGTCTGTTTATTTGAGTGTGTGTGTGTGTATTTGTGTGTGTGTGTGTGTGCATCTGTGTATTTGAGTGTGTGTGTGCGTGTATTTGTGAGTGCGTGCGTGTGTGTTTCTGATGCCGGATGACAGACAGGACAGTGGAGCCGTTTGAATAATAGGCACGGTCAGGGAAAATAATACACCACATCACTACGTCTCTCTTCGACAGGCTGAGATATAAACCAGTTGTCACATCACCTATCATTGAAACATATTTTGATATTTAATCAATGATGGGTTCACTGCCACCAATTGTGCAAGTTCTCCCACTTAAAAAGATGAGAGAGGCCTGTAATTGTCATCATAGGTACACTTCAACTATGACAGACAAAATGAGAGAAAAAAAAATCCATAATCATCACATTGTAAAAATAATTATTAATTTATTTGCAAAATATGGTGGAAAATAAGTATTTTGTCAGCTACAAACAAGCAAGATTTCTGTCTCTCACAGACCTGTAACTTCTTCTTTAAGAGGCTCCTCTGTCCTCCAATCGTCCTCCACTCGTTACCTGTCTTAATGGCACCTGTTTGATCTTGTTATCAGTGCAACTTTGGCTGACTAAATACTTTTTTGCCCCACTGTATTATGGAGAGCGGAGCCTGAAATCATTGACCACATTGCTCTGTATGTGTTGGGTTGTGGGTACCTTAACCATTCAGAATGAATGCCTAAACATCATGTTTGAATCTTTTCCAAAAAACCTTGACCTTTAACCTTGTAAATTGGACGTTTTGAGAAACGGATCAATAATGATCAGGACTCAACCCAGGGGTCAAAACCCTTCAAAATGTTGTCATTTAGAGAAACGTTGATGAACGTTTACAGTTTGCTGGCCCTCGCTTTATATTCGTCGCCAAACCAACTGGCTCCAGGCTATCTATAAGTCTTTGCTAGGTAAAGCCCCACCTTATCTCAGCTCACTGATCACCATAGCAGCAACCACCCGTAGCACGCGCTCCAGCAGGTATATTTCACTGGTAATCCCCAAAGCCAATTCCGACTTTGGCCGTCTTTCCTTCCCGTTCTCTGCTGCCAATGACTGGAACAAACTGCAAAAATGACTGAAGCTGGAGACTCATATCTCCCTCACTAGTTTTTAGCATCAGCTGTCAGAGCAGCGTACAGATCATTGCACCTACACATAGCCCATCTGTAAATAGCCCACCCAACTACCTCATCCCCCATATTGTTTTTGTTTTTTCGTCTCCTTTGCACCCCAGTATCTCTACTTGCACATTAATCTTCTGCACATCTTCACTCCCGTGTTTAATTGCTAAATTGTAATTATTTCGCCACTATGGCCTATTTATTGCCTTACCTCCTTAATCTTACCTAATTTGCACACACTGTATATAGACTTCCCTATTGTGTTGACTGTATGTTTGTTTATTCCATGTGTAACTCTTGTGTTGTTGTTTGTGTCGCTTTGCTTTATCTTGGTCCAGGTCGCAGTTGTAAATGAGAACTTGTTCTCAACTAGCCTACCTGGTTAAATAAAGGTGTTCTCAACTAGCCTACCTGGTTAAATAAAGGTGTTCTCAACTGGCCTACCTGGTTAAATAAAGGTGTTCTCAACTGGCCTACCTGGTTAAATAAAGGTGTTCTCAACTGGTGTTAAATAAACTCTCAACTGGCCTACCTGGTTAAATAAAGGTGTTCTCAACTAGCCTACCTGGTTAAATAAAGGTGTTCTCAACTAGCCTACCTGGTTAAATAAAGGTGTTCTCAACTAGCCTACCTGGTTAAATAAAGGTGTTCTCAACTAGCCTACCTGGTTAAATAAAGGTGTTCTCAACTAGCCTACCTGGTTAAATAAAGGTGTTCTCAACTGGCCTACCTGGTTAAATAAAGGTGAAAAATTAAACATTTAAATAAAAAGTACAATCATTAAATATTTTAGTACAACTTATGTGATACATGTTTCATTACGGTACTACACATAAATGCATCACCATGAAAGGACGAGTAGAGAGAATACTACAGAAACAGTGGTATCATTGAATACAATTTGAAATGTATTGTTGAAATACAATAAAATCACAATAAAATCACAACTTAGGTTTCTTTGAGTTAAAGCAAAAATAATTAGCTACAAAAAAGAAAACAAATTACAGTTTAACCTCACCTGGCTTACTGTAAAAACCAAAACAAAGGATTAATTACTGTACTTCTATATTTCCATCAACTTGTGGATTTGGCCACAGGTTCTCATCCACATCACAAGGGATGTTTTCATTAGCCAAACATCTTGGGAAGAATCTTCGGGTGAATCCAGGTCTGACACTGGTCTGCCGTGATGTCATTGCATGCGTCATCCATGGCAGGCAGAAGGGCGGCTTGTTCGTGAGGGCGCCTATCATATACCTTCCACCTCCATGTGGAGAAACATTCCTCAATCGAGTTAAGGAAAGGAGAGTATTGGGGGTAAGTACAGGGTGGTAAAATGTGGATGGGCCTGAAATCATGCTTGGTGGAACCTGACATTATCCCACACAATGACAGAGGTCAGGACATCAGCTCTACAGACCTGATTTAGCTCATCAAGGAAGGTTACAAGGAGAGCTGCATTATGTGGTCCAATGCGAGGCCTGCGTCCCACCACACCATCTTCCGATATAGCAGCACACATGGTGATGTTGGCCCCGTGTTGTCCAGGTACTTGGATCGGTGCCAGCTGACCAATGAAATTCCTCCTTGCCTAGGCCAGGTTGAAGCCTGCCTCATCCAAAAATAGGAATCTGTGATAGTTTTCGTCAGAATCCAGCTCCATAAAAATACATAAAAAAAAAAAGAATTACTGATCACAATGGTGTAGAATTTTGGCGGAATTTTTCACACCAGGCATCTTGAAGCTGAACATACCTGGACATACTCAGTCTTCAGTTGCTTCACTCTGTCTGCATTTCTTTCAAAAGGCATGTGGTATAGCTGTTTTTTAGAGACATCTAATGCCTTTTTCAGCACGTGTGCGATAGTCGGCAATCTGATGGCTTCCACATTGTTGAACATGTCGTTATTGGCCAAGATGTGCTGCCGAATTTATGTAAATATCATTTCTGATTGGTCAATCAGAATGTTCCCTCTGCCTCCCCTATTTGGCCTAGTCTCAATTCTGCTGGGAAAATGACAGTAAGAACACCTTTGGTCACGTCGCCTACTGTGTGGTACACATTGGCATGCAGTATACAGTCCTTTGACAATTGAGAGTAGCCTAATGTTTAGTGCATGCTGAAGACTTACCGGTTCCCATTGCGGAAAGTTCTGATGATTGAGGCCACGGTTGATCTTCACAACCACCTCTCAGAAGGGGTGCTTGGTCCGTGGCCTTGTCCTCTACCACGTTCCCCCACACCTCTCAAACGAGGCTCACGGTCACCTCTCAGAAGGGGTGCTTGTCCTCTATCACGTTCCCCCACACTTCTCAAACGAGGCCCACAACCACCTCTCAGAAGGGGTGCTTGTCCTCTATCACGTTCCCCCACACCTCTCCAACGAGGCCCACAACCACCTCTCAGAAGGGGTGCTTGTCCTCTACCACGTTCCCCCACACCTCTCCAACGAGGCCCACGACCACCTCTCAGAAGGGGTGCTTGTGCCCTGGCATTCCTTTGACCACCACGTCTTCCTCGTCTTCCTCCTCCCACTGCTTGACCTCTATTGTGACCTGGATCACCTGCCGGCTCCATGTTATCACTATGTTGTAGGTAGATACCACTCAGTCCACTATACAGCTCCACTATACAGCTCCATGTTATCACTATGTTGTTGTAGGTGGATACCACTCAGTTCACTATACAGCTCCATGTTATCACTATGTTGTTGTAGGTGGATACCACTCAGTCCACTATACAGCTCCACTATACAGCTCCATGTTATCACTATGTTGTTGTAGGTGGATACCACTCAGTTCACTATACAGCTCCACTATACAGCTCCATGTTATCTCTATGTTGTTGTAGGTGGATACCACTCAGTTCACTATACAGCTCCATGTTATCACTATGTTGTTGTAGGTGGATACCACTCAGTTCACTATACAGCTCCATGTTATCTCTATGTTGTTGTAGGTGGATACCACTCAGTTCACTATACAGCTCCATGTTATCACTATGTTGTTGTAGATGGATACTACTCAGTCCACTATACAGCTCCATGTTATCACTATGTTGTTGTAGATGGATACTACTCAGTCCACTATACAGCTCCATGTTATCACTATGTTGTTGTAGATGGATACTACTCAGTCCACTATACAGCCCCACTATACAGCTCCATGTTATCACTATGTTGTTGTAGATGGATACTACTCAGTCCACTATACAGCTCCATGTTATCACTATGTTGTTGTAGATGGATACTACTCAGTCCACTATACAGCTCCACTATACAGCTCCATGTTATCACTATGTTGTTGTAGATGGATACTACTCAGTCCACTATACAGCTCCATGTTATCACTATGTTGTTGTATGGATTCAGTTCACTATGCTCCATGAGGTGGATACCACTCAGTTCACTATACAGCTCCATGTTATCACTATGTTGTTGTAGGTGGATACAGCTCAGTTCACTATACAGCTCTATGTTGTTGTAGGTGGATACACTTATACAGCTCCATGTTATCACTATGTTGTTGTAGGTGGATACAGCTCAGTTCACTATACAGCTCCATGTTATCACTATGTTGTTGTAGGTGGATACCACTCAGTCCACTATACAGCCCCACTATACAGCTCCATGTTATCTCTATGTTGTTGTAGGTGGATACCACTCAGTTCACTATACAGCCCCACTATACAGCTCCATGTTATCACTATGTTGTTGTAGGTGGATACAGCTCAGTTCACTATACAGCTCCATGTTATCTCTATGTTGTTGTAGGTGGATACCACTCAGTCCACTATACAGCCCCACTATACAGCTCCATGTTATCTCTATGTTGTTGTAGGTGGATACCACTCAGTTCACTATATACTCGTACCACAATGTGAAATCAATCATCAGTAACGAGTTGGCAGTATTGGGAAAAACAATTTATTAGGTACACCTGCGTGTTAACGCAATTAGCCTGCCCTTTCGAACAGCGAATCATGTGGCTGCCTGCAACTCAATATATAAAGTATATCTAGTAGAGAGCTTTATTTGATGTCGACCAAACATTAGAACAGGCAAGATGAGTATTCTAAACAACTTTGACCGTGGTATGATTGTTGGTGCCACACATGGTGATTCCGGCATCTCAGAAACAGCTGCCCTCCTGGGATTCTAACACAATCTGTAGAGTTTATAGAGAACGTGTACAAAAACACCTAGTTAATGAGAGAGGTCAGAGGAGAAGGTCCAGACTCATTCAAGCTAACAGAAAGGCCACACATGGTGTGCAGAAGGGCATCTCTTAATGTACAACACACTGAATAATTCAGGCTGTTGTGGAGGCAAAAGGGGGGTCCTACTCAGTACTAGGTAGGTGTGCCTGTTAAAGTCGCTGGGTGAGTGTACGGTAATGTCAAATCTGAAAACATGGTCTTTAAAAGTGGTCCACGGGACCATAGAAACCGTGAGTGATAGAGAACGATGATGAAGTATTACATCCATAGATAATGTCGTCCAATTGGTTCATGTTCCACGGTAATTGGTGCCAACGGATCTCGTTATCATTGAAACTTTCATGATCTAAACAGGGAATAGCGTTTGTCAGTTTCCATAAAACCATGCATTAAGAGTAATGCAACCAGTTATTGTTTTGAGCAGTTGTGTCAATTGATAGTTAGATCAGCGTAGCCTAGTGGTTAGAGCGTTGGACTAGTAACCGGAAGGTTGCGAGTTCAAACCCCCGAGCTGACAAGGTACAAATCTGTCGTTCTGCCCCTGAACAGGCAGTTAACCCACTGTTCCCAGGACGTCATTGAAAATAAGAATATGTTCTTAACTGACTTGCCTGGTTAAATAAAGGTCAAAAACAAATTGTAATGACATGAATAGACAGTCATTTCAGATGTAATGTGTGAATTGCACTTTTGAAATGGTAATACTTTGATGTTAAGTTGTTTGATTTTGAAGAGGTGGTTTTTGTTCAATGAATAAATTATCTTAGCTCTATGTGTATTGTATCCAAGCAATTGGAAAAAGTGTTAGAATTTTTTAAAAGTTTGATCATCAGTTGTGAGTTTTGTGTCTAGAGTTTAGAACAATGACATCAAGTTTCTGAAATAGTGCCAACTTGTTTTTGTAAAAAACTGAAATTCAGCACTGAGACTGTGAGAGCTTGTTGAATATTTCACCTTCTCCCAAAATGTTTCAATGATGCAAGAGAAGTGGTGTTAAATGACATCTGGAACTGTGTGCCCCTGACAGCACATCAAAGACATCCCTCACAGGAAGAAACCTTCTGTGTGTGTGTGTCTGTGTCTGTGTGTCACTGTGTGTGTGTCACTGTGTGTGTGTGTGTGTGTCTCTGTGTCTGTGTGTGTGTCTGTGTGTGTCTGTCTGCCTGTCTGTCTGTCTGTCTGTCTGTCTGTCTGTCTGTCTGTCTGTCTGTCTGTCTGTCTGTCTGTCTGTCTGTCTGTCTGTCTGTCTGTCTGTCTGTCTGTCTGTCTGTCTGTCTGTCTGTCTGTCTGTTTGTTTGAGAGTGTGTGTGTGTCTATGTGTGTGTGTGTGTGTACAGTCATGGCCAAAAGTTGAGTATGACACAAACATTATTTTTCTCAAAGTCTGCTGCCTCAGTTTGTATGATGGCAATTTGCATATACTCCAGAATGTTATGAAGAGTGATCAGATGAATTGCAATTAATTGCAAGTCCCCCTTTGCCATGCAAATAAACTGAATCACCCCAAAAAACATTTCCACTGCATTTCAGCCCTGCCACAAAATGATCAGCTGATATCATGTCAGTGATTCTCTCGTTAACACAGGTGTGAGTGCCGGCGGGGACAAGGCTGGAGATCACTCTGTTATGCTGATTGAATTCGAATAACTGACTGGAAGCTTCAAAGGAGGGTGGTGCTTGGAATCACTGTTCTTCCTCTGTCAACCATGGTTACATGCAAGGAAACACGTGCCGTCATCATTGCTTTGCACAAAAAGGGCTTCACAGGCAAGGATATTGTTGCCAGTAAGATTGCACCTAAATCAACCATTTATCGGATCATCAAAACTTCAAAGAGAGCGGTTCTATTGTTGTGAATAAGGCTTCAGGGTGCACAAGAAAGTCCAGCAAGCACCATTACTGTCTCCTAAAGTTGGTTCAGCTGCGGGATCCGGGCACCACCAGTACAGAGCTTGCTCAAGAATGGCAGCAGGCAGGTGTGAGTGCATCTGCACGCACAGTGAGGCGAAGACTTTTGGAGGATGGCCTGGTGTCAAGAAGGGCAGCAAAGAAGCCACTTCTCTCTAGGAAAAACATCAGGGACAGACTGATATTCTGCAAAAGGTACAAGGATTGGACTGCTGAGGACTGGGGTAAAGTAATTTTCTCTGATGAATCCCCTTTCCGATTGTTTGGGTAATCTTAAAAAAGCTTGTCCAGCAAGACAACGTGGGCGCTACCATCAGTCCTGTGTCATGCCAACAGTAAAGCATCCTGAGACCATTCATGTGTAGGGTTGCTTCTCAGCCAAGGGAGTGGGCTCACTCACAATTTTGCCTAAGAACACAGCCATGAATAAAGAATGGTACCAACACATCCTCCGAGAGCAACTTCTCCCAACCATCCAGGAACAGTTTGGTGACGAACAATGCCCTTCCCAGCATGATGGAGTACCTTGCCATATGGCAAAAGTGATAACTAAGTGGCTTGGGGAACAAAACATTTATATTTTGGGTCCATGGCCAGGAAACTCCCCAGACCTTAATCCCATTGAGAACTTGTGGTCAATCCTCAAGAGGCGGGTGGACAAACAAAAACCCACAAATTCTGACAAACTCCATGCAGTGATTATGCAAGAATGGGCTACCATCAGTCAGGATGTGGCCCAGAAGTTAATTGACAGCATCCCAGGGCTGATTGCAGAGGTCTTGAAAAGGGTAAACACTGCAAATATTGACTCTTTGC
>NC_060175.1:8219055-8236555 GCF_021184085.1 Oncorhynchus gorbuscha
TCAATGGTAGAGACCACATCACAACCTGCCTATATCCTGGCTCTCAATGGTAGAGACCACATCACAACCTGCCTATATCCTGGCTCTCAATGGTAGAGACCACATCACAACCTGCCTATATCCTGGCTCTCAATGGTAGAGACCACATCACAACCTGCCTATATCCTGGTTCTCAATGGTGTAGACCACATCAAAGTATATACCACAACATGCCCCAAATGACCCTGGCCTCCTATGGTAGGAGGATGGAATTCTTCAAAACTCTGAAAACAATCAGTGTGATACAACATGGAGGTATTCCGATAATCAAGGTGTTTCCAAACATTCTTGAATGTCTCAACAGCCCTGCAAGTCTGGAAACTTCAACAGAGAGAATTTAGCACACTGTGAACAGCTCTAGTGAATGCTAAGCAATCCTGGCAACCATCTCTCCCTCCCATGCTGTTTCGCTCTTTCTCTGTGATGCCCAGGAGCTGGACTCAGACCAACTTCTATATATTCTCTTGTGGACCTGGCCGTGACTCAGAGAGACACACGAGTCAAGGTCAGCTGGCTAGCTTCCACGTGTCATAAAACGCTGACAACAGGCCATAGAGAGAGGATTTAACGATGGAAAATAAACACAAATTGTGAAGAGGTTATTCAAAGAAACCAGCTGCAATAAACTGAATAAATCTACTGAACAGGGTAAAAGGGTGAAAGAATAATGTTTGAAACGAACTACATATTATATATTTTCTGAGCCCACGTTTTGCTTACATTTGGAAAATGGAGAGGTCATTAAAGGATAAATTCATATGCTGAGGAATAGCACTTCACAGTGTCTTCACGTAATCAAGTATGTAGAATGGAAAAGCTATTGTGAAACAACTGTTGCAAGGACTTGAGAAAGAGTTGTAGTGTGAATGTTTTGCTAATGTTATCAACGTTGCGAACTCAAGCTAATCGTAAAACGGGGAGATGTACTCTGCTCACGACAGCTGGCCAATTGTTCTCTAGTGGATTTCTATTCCTTCATTACTACTGATATGTGATTGAGGTAGAAATGTAACATGGATGATTTGCAGGTAGAAATGTAACATGGATGATTTGCAGGTAGACATGTAACGGATGATTTGCAGGTAGACATGTAACATGGATGATTTGCAGGTAGAGATGTTACATGGATGATTTGCAGGTAGAGATGTTCCATGGATGATTTGCAGGTAGAGATGTAACATGGATGATTTGCAGGTAGACATGTAACGGATGATTTGCAGGTAGACATGTAACGGATGATTTGCAGGTAGACATGTAACATGGATGATTTGCAGGTAGAGATGTAACATGGATGATTTGCAGGTAGACATGTTACATGGATGATTTGCAGGTAGAGATGTAACATGGATGATTTGCAGGTAGAGATGTAACATGGATGATTTGCAGGTAGACATGTTACATGGATGATTTGCAGGTAGAGATGTAACATGGATGATTTGCAGGTAGAGATGTAACATGGATGATTTGCAGGTAGAGATGTTACATGTATAACCTTTAAATGCTTCCAGTGCTTCAATCTTTTAACCGTAGACTATTTTCACACATGACTTTGTTTTGTTGCACCTTTACTGGTCCTTTAATAAAAGTAGTGCCTCTTTAAATGTAATGGTGTAGTTGGTGTAGTGCGATGTATTCTGATATCTAGTTTCGGGTCTGTGGACTGCTCTCTTGTAGACAGATTCTGGACATAAGCCGACGAGTACGTGGCGTAGGATAACGAGCAGCGGTAGTTCCGATGTTTTTTTCACTGGTTATTTGGATGAACCAGGATTGGGCGGCGGTGGGCTTTGGCTGAGAGTTTCCTTTTTGCGAGAGCGGAGACTTCTCAGATTGGAACTCCCAATTTTTTAACACTCGGAAATGAATCGTGCAGCTGGCGAAATTACACATGCTTTTAGTTGTGAGTGAATCGATGATTAGAGTGCTCACAGAGAGGAATGACTGCAATCCACACTTTGGTTTTAGTTTTTAAAGAAGTCACTGCCAAGAAATGCATATGTTAGCATTCTCAGACTAAAAACCTTATTTAATCCAGCATGAAGTTACGCATCACAATATTACAACAGCGTCACTGTTTCGGAATATAATTTTCAACATATTTTCTGAAGCATCCTCTGTGTTGTGTGCTTAGTGTTTAACCATTGACCTGTTCTAGGTCATTTTGAGACTTTAAGCAGCATCGGGTGCTGCTGGAATGTCTTCCAATGTCATGTCCATCTTTTGGTTAAGAAGAATACACTGTTTCTCACAAAACATTTATCAAATTTAAATAGCCCACAATTTAGATTAAACCCACACCTGCAGTAAACAGCTTATGAATGATCTTTTGCCTACATCTTTCAAGCAGACCGCTGTTGTCCCTGTGCCCAAGAACATCAAGGTAACCTTTTATAGCAATCATACTGTATACGGTATGTAGCCATGAAATGCTTTGAAAGACTGGTCATGTCTCACATCAAGACCATCCTCCCAGACACCCTGGAACCACTCCAATTCACATACAGACAGATCCGCAGGTGACATAGTCTCTATTGCAAATCACACTGCGCTCTCCGATCTGGACAAGAGGGACTGCATCACTACATGACCAACAGGATGTGCACACACCTCCTTGTCGAACATCTCGTTCCAAAATATTGGGCATTAAATATGCAGTTGGTCCCCCCCTTTACTGCTATAATACCCTCCACTCTTCTGGGAAGGCTTTCCACTAGATGTAGGAACATTGCTGCGGGGGACTTGCCTCCATTCGGGGACAAGAGCATTAGTGAGGTTGGGCACTGATGTTGGGGGATTAGGCCTGGCTCGCAGTCAGTGTTCCAAATCATCCCAAAGGTTTTTGAATGGAGTTGAGGTCAGGGCTCTGTGCAGGCCAGTCAAGTTCTTCCACACCGAACTCAACAAAACATTTCTGTATGGATCTCGATTTCTGCGACATTGTCATGCTGAAACAGGAAAGGGCCTTCCTCAAACTTTTGTCACAAAGCACAAATCATCTAGAATGTCGTTGTATATTGTAGCATTAAGATTTCTCTTCTCTAGAACTACGGGACCGAGCTCGAACCATGAAAAAGAGTCCCAGATCATTCCTCCTCCACCAGACTTTACAATTGGCACTATGCACTGAGGCAGGTAACTTTCTCCTTGCATCCGCCAAACCCAGATTCGTCTGTCGGACTACCAGATGGTGAAGCGTGATTCATCACTCCAGAGAACGAGTTTCCAGTGCTCCAGTGTCCAATGGCGGCGAGCTTGACACCACTCCATCCGACGCTTGCCATTACGTATTGTGATCTAAGGCTTGTGTGCGGCTGCTCAGCCACGGAAACCCATTTCAGGAAGCTCCTGACGAACAGTTCCTGTGCTGACGTTGCTTCCAGAGACAGTTTGGAACTCAGTATGTGAGTGTTGCAACTGAGGACAGATTATTTTTTCACGCTACGGGTTTCAGCACTCGGCGGTCCCATTCTGTGAGCTTGTGTGGCATATCACATATTTACAGATGGAATGCTAGTTTATTATTAAGGCACATGAAAGTTGACACGTTCCAGAAGGCATTTCTACCAAAAAAGGAATTTTGATAGAAAAATATATACAGAATAATTACATTCAAATGCCTCGCCTGTGAAGTAGTGATGCGACATATGCCTAGCTTCCTGAATCGGGTCACAAATGTGAACAATTTGTGTAATAGTGTTTTGGAAATATACTTCAACTATTGGATGCTTGATGTGGCGTAGAGGTCTATGCACTTGCTTTCAGTGATTTTAACAGATTTGAACAGTCCCTGAGGACGGCTCACCTCTCACAGTTCTGGGCGACTTTAACCTCCCCACGTCTACCTTTGACTCTTTCCTCTCTGCCTCCTTCTTTCCACTCCTCTCCTCTTTTGACCTCACCCTCTCACCTTCCCCCCCCTACTCACAAGGCAGGCAATACGCTCGACCTCATCTTTACTAGATGCTGTTCTTCCACTAACCTCACTGCAACTCCCCTCCAAGTCTCCGACCACTGCCTTGTATCCTTTTCCCTCTCGCTCTCATCCAACACCTCCCACACTGCCCCTACTCGGATGGTATCGCGCCGTCCCAACCTTCGCTCTCTCTCTCCCCCGCTACTCTCTCCTCTTCCATCCTATCATCTCTTCCCTCCGCTCAAACCTTCTCCCACCTATCTCCTGATTCTGCCTCCTCAACCCTCCTCTCCTCCCTCTCTGCATCCCTTGACTCTCTATGTCCCCTATCCTCCAGGCCGGCTCGGTCCTCCCCTCCCGCTCCGTGGCTCGATGACTCATTGCGAGCTCACAGAACAGGGCTCCGGGCAGCCGAGCGGAAATGGAGGAAAACTCGCCTCCCTGCGGACCTGGCATCCTTTCACTCCCTCCTCTCTACATTTTCCTCCTCTGTCTCTGCTGCTAAAGCCACTTTCTACCACGCTAAATTCCAAGCATCTGCCTCTAACCCTAGGAAGCTCTTTGCCACCTTCTCCTCCCTCCTGAATCCTCCGCCCCCTCCCCCTCCTCCCTCTCTGCAGATGACTTCGTCAACCATTTTGAAAAGAAGGTCGACGACATCCGATCCTCGTTTGCTAAGTCAAACGACACCGCTGGTTCTGCTCACACTGCCCTACCCTGTGCTCTGACCTCTTTCTCCCCTCTCTCCAGATGAAATCTCGCGTCTTGTGACGGCCGGCCGCCCAACAACCTGCCCGCTTGACCCTATCCCCTCCTCTCTTCTCCAGACCATTTCCGGAGACCTTCTCCCTTACCTCACCTCGCTCATCAACTCATCCCTGACCGTTGGCTACGTCCCTTCCGTCTTCAAGAGAGCGAGAGTTGCACCCCTTCTGAAAAAACCTACACTCGATCCCTCCGATGTCAACAATTACAGACCAGTATCCCTTCTTTCTTTTCTCTCCAAAACTCTTGAACGTGCCGTCCTTGGCCAGCTCTCCCGCTATCTCTCTCTGAATGACCTTCTTGATCCAAATCAGTCAGGTTTCAAGACTAGTCATTCAACTGAGACTGCTCTCCTCTGTATCACGGAGGCGCTCCGCACTGCTAAAGCTAACTCTCTCTCCTCTGCTCTCATCCTTCTAGATCTATCGGCTGCCTTCGATACTGTGAACCATCAGATCCTCCTCTCCACCCTCTCCGAGTTGGGCATCTCCGGCGCGGCTCACACTTGGATTGCGTCCTACCTGACAGGTCGCTCCTACCAGGTGGCGTGGCGAGAATCTGTCTCCTCACCACGCGCTCTCACCACTGGTGTCCCCAGGGCTCTGTTCTTGGCCCTCTCCTATTCTCGCTATACACCAAGTCACTTGGCTCTGTCATAACCTCACATGGTCTCTCTTATCATTGCTATGCAGACGACACACAATTAATCTTCTCCTTTCCCCCTTCTGATGACCAGGTGGCGAATCGCATCTCTGCATGTCTGGCAGACATATCAGTGTGGATGACGGATCACCACCTCAAGCTGAACCTCGGCAAGACGGAGCTGCTCTTCCTCCCGGGAAGGACTGCCCGTTCCATGATCTCGCCATCACGGTCGACAACTCCATTGTGTCCTCCTCCCAGAGCGCCAAGAACCTTGGCGTGATCCTGGACAACACCCTGTCGTTCTCAACTAACATCAAGGCGGTGGCCCGTTCCTGTAGGTTCATGCTCTACAACATCCGCAGAGTACGACCCTGCCTCACACAGGAAGCGGCGCAGGTCCTAATCCAGGCACTTGTCATCTCCCGTCTGGATTACTGCAACTCGCTGTTGGCTGGGCTCCCTGCCTGTGCCATTAAACCCCTTCAACTCATCCAGAACGCCGCAGCCCGTCTGGTGTTCAACCTTCCCAAGTTCTCTCACGTCACCCCGCTCCTCCGTTCTCTCCACTGGCTTCCAGTTGAAGCTCGCATCCGCTACAAGACCATGGTGCTTGCCTACGGAGCTGTGAGGGGAACGGCACCTCAGTACCTCCAGGCTCTGATCAGGCCCTACACCCAAACAAGGGCACTGCGTTCATCCACCTCTGGCCTGCTCGCCTCCCTACCACTGAGGAAGTACAGCTCCCGCTCAGCCCAGTCAAAACTGTTCGCTGCCCTGGCCCCCCAATGGTGGAACAAACTCCCTCACGACGCCAGGACAGCGGAGTCAATCACCACCTTCCGGAGACACCTGAAACCCCACCTCTTTAAGGAATACCTAGGATAGGTTAAGTAATCCCTCTCACCCCACCCCCCCCTAAGTTTTAGATGCACTATTGTTAAGTGACTGTCCCTCTGGATGTCATAAGGTGAATGCACCAATTTGTAAGTCGCTCTGGATAAGAGCGTCTGCTAAATGACTTAAATGTAAATGTTAAATGTAAATCCAGGCTGTATCACATCGGGCCGTGATTGGGTGTCCCATACGGTGGTGCACAATTGGCCCAGGTTTGGCCGGGGGTAGATCGTCATTGTAAATAAGAATTTGTTCTTAACTGACTTGCCTAGTTAAATAAAGATTAAATAAAAACATACTATGTGGTTTGGTTACTCATTGAAGGTAGGTATACTGTGCGGTTATCACACATTGTAAGACCTGTAATAAACATCTATGTCCCACTTATAATGTCTTCGAATCATATCCTTATCAATACCAGCCATTACACCTGCAGGCTGTAAGTAAAGTGGTATGATTACATTTACTAGAACAGGGACAATGTACAACACATCATAAGTCTAAGTAGATTTTATAGGAGATGTGTTGTACCAGATTTAGCCAACAGCTCATTTCCATTTCAAGGTAAAGTAGCCGTTTTGTGATCTACTGACATGTGTAGACTAGAGGGGGTCTCCAAAATCTTAATTACATACTCTAAACTGTAAGTTAGGTCTCAAAGCCATCCCGATCACTCAGACAACGCCTGGACGCTCGCTCAGGGCCGACCTTGTATGTTCTGACACATGCTGTTTAATTCTAGATTTAAGACCTGTTGGAATAAAGCCATATTTCAGGCCATTGCTACTAGAGCAGGAACGGGTTGATGTTGGACATAGATTAACCTAAAAATGATTACCCAGATCAATATGTTGTCATGGATAATACAGATAAATTCAGGATGTGGCCCTGGAGGGCGATGTCTGTTGGGCAAGCTGCCGAGAAGATAATAACTCCAGCCTCTTTATGTTATAGATGTCCAATACTGAGACTGCTGAGGATGCCTTCTCAGCTCTTCACCATGTAGGGTGATTCCTTCCCTCTTCTATTAGCCCCTCTAATAACTCCCAACAGCCTTCACTTCACAAAGTACATTCTGTGGACAGGGAACTACTCGGAGGCTATTTTTTTTTGTGGGGTGGGAGGGGGGGCATTATGAGAGTCTGCTAAAATATCTGTTTCCCAAAACATTACAATGTTTGAGTGAGAGCACGAATAGAGCTGTGGTTACAGCGAAACGATCATGTGACCATAACAGACACTTTGATGGTCAGTGTTACCAAACAGTTCCCTATAAGCTCCTCCACGTCATTCCCACTTAAGGCTGTAGGATTTTAATTTGAGACAGTTTGCAACAGCAGGAAAATAATCCTGCTGTGAGAGGAGATGTGAATTATTATGTGGATTATAATTAATGGTTATTTTTTTAGGGTTTGATACATTTTTCATTAATCAAGTGTGAAGTGGAATTACAAACTTCAGAAGCCTTTTTAAGCTTTAAATACTCCATAAGTTTTAAGTTTCCTGCAAATTGATCAAATTAAGATCCTACATTTGTATTGCTCCCATCACCATGAACCAAGTTATGATTTGGTTGATAATAAACACCTGTGTTTACAGGAATAATACCATTGTGCCAGACACTCTTATGGCCTGGTCCTATTCCCATACTCTTATGGCCTGGTCCTATTACCAGACTCTTATGGCCTGGTCCTATTCCCAGACTGTTATGGCCTGGTCCTATTACCAGCCTCTTATGGCCTGGTCCTATTATCAGACCCTTATGGCCTGGTCCTATTACCAGACTCTTATGGCCTGGTCCTATTACCAGACTCTTATGGCCTGGTCCTATTACCAGACTCTTATGGCCTGGTCCTATTACCAGACTCTTATGGCCTGGTCCTATTACCAGACTCTTATGGCCTGGTCCTATTCCCAGACTCTTATGGCCTGGTCCTATTACTAGACTCTTATGGCCTGGTCCTATTCCCAGACTCTTATGGCCTGGTCCTATTACCAGCCTCTTATGGCCTGGTTCTATTACCAGACTCTTATGGCCTGGTCCTATTACTAGACTCTTATGGCCTGGTCCTATTCCCAGACTCTTATGGCCTGGTCCTATTACCAGACTCTTATGGCCTGGTCCTATTACCAGACTCTTATGGCCTGGTCCTATTACCAGACTCTTATGGCCTGGTCCTATTACTAGACTCTTATGGCCTGGTCCTATTACTAGACTCTTATGGCCTGGTCCTATTCCCAGACTCTTATGGCCTGGTCCTATTACCAGACTCTTATGGCCTGGTCCTATTACCAGCTGTTTGGTATCATTGTCCATTCCATGGCACGTATTGCTCCTATCACCAGGAACACAATGGCTAGGGCACTGTGTAGTGGTTGATGATGTCACATTACATGGATTTTAACCTTTTTATTTTTAAATCTTTTTCAGAACTGAGAATTACAACAGCAGTTGTCTGAGAACGGTACTAGACCGTCTGACATGAAAAAGAAAAAGGGGACAGTTTGTTAAAGGTCAAAAAGGACAAAGGTCATGTGACACGATTAACCAAAAGACAGGGCTCTAGTTACGGCACAACCTGTGGTTACTGGGAATACTTCCTGTCATCACGTCGAGTCCTTTTATACCAAAGACGGCCATATCGTGTCACCAAACAGCTCTCTGTGAGCTCGTGGTCGTCCATCTTGTCCACATAACACACACGCGTTGCTCCGTCGGGGTGACGGGGATGATGGATCTCCAGGCCTTTTGAGAGGAGATTAACCCCTCGATCGATAGCGTCGAGTGTGAGGTGTAGCCTACACTCTGTCCCAAATGGCAGCCTATCCCCTGTGTATTCCGTAAGGGGTCCTGGTCAACATTAGTGCACTATATAGGGCATAGGGTGTCATTTGGGATGTACCCTTTGATGTGTCTTGTATCTGTCCCTCTGTGGTATAACCACCCATTATGGGAGTGATCTATCCAGGCAGGTTCATCTCTCTAACACCTATTGTGGAAAGGATCTATCCAGGCAGGTCCACCTCTCTAACACCCATTGTGGAAAGGATCTATCCAGGCAGGTTCATCTCTCTAACACCTATTGTGGAAAGGATCTATCCAGGCAGGTTCATCTCTCTAACACCTATTGTGGAAAGTATCTATCCAGGCAGGTCCACCTCTCTAACACCTATTGTGGAAAGGATCTATCCAGGCAGGTTCATCTCTCTAACACCTATTGTGGAAAGGATCTATCCAGGCAGGTCCACCTCTCTAACACCCATTGTGGAAAGGATCTATCCAGGCAGGTTCATCTCTCTAACACCCATTATGGGAGTGATCTATCCAGGCAGGTTCATCTCTCTAACACCCATTATGGGAGTGATCTATCCAGGCAGGTTCATCTCTCTAACACCCATTGTGGAAAGGATCTATCCAGGCAGGTTCATCTCTCTAACACCCATTGTGGAAAGGATCTATCCAGGCAGGTTCATCTCTTCATACACAATAATACTATGTATTTTACTGTGGGCAGAATTCTGCCTTGGCTTCTACCCTTCTACACCTACTACTACCAAATTGACAATATCATGTAAATCAGTATACATTTGACCTTTGGCTGTAGGGTAATCAAATTAATACATGAATATGCATGTGTAGTATGTGTAGTCTCAAATGAATACATGAATATGCATGTGTAATATGTGTAGTCTCAAATGAACACATGAATATGCATGTTTAATATGTGTAGTCCTAAATGAATACCTGAATATGCATGTGTAATATGTGTAGTCCTAAATGAATACATGAATATGCATGTTTAATATGTGTGGTCATAAATGAACACATGAATATGCATGTTTAATATGTGTGGTCATAAATGAACACATGAATATGCATGTTTAATATGTGTGGTCATAAATGAACACATGAATATGCATGTTTAATATGTGTGGTCATAAATGAACATATTAATATGCATGTTTAATATGTGTGGTCATACATGAACACATGAATATGCATGTATAATATGTGTAGTCATAACATGCAATAAAAGCTACACATTTGCATGTAAGGTGTACATACGTATATTGTGTATTGGGATGTTGTCATATATATATATATATAATCAAAAACAGACATTTCTGTCCTACACATTCTTTGTTTCCTACTCCCAATGATCCATTCTCTTTAGAGTGTTTGGATTGGTTTGTTCCTGACTTCCTCACTACTGAAGGATTCTCATCAAATACTACACCATCCTCCCCTCCGTTGAGACAAATGAACAGTTGGACCCACCTATCCTATCCCTGACAGTTATTACAGTTAAACAAATGATCAGATCACCCAGGACTAGAATGATTGTGGTTCCTCTATCCTCAACGACCCAGTCGGGCTGCTGATTGGTTCATTTCCATTCTGAGAATTTAGGAAATGCAAATGAGTACTGTCTATTCTGCAGCGGAATGTCTGTCTCTCACTGATTCTGAAGCTCCACAGTGCTAATTCACTCATCTCAGGTTCTCACTGATTGCTGCATGTTGATAGGCACTGGTTTCCTCTCTTCCTGCCTCCCCATCATTACTGGGTATTCTGTATCTCTCTCTATCTCTGTCTGTATCTCTCTGTCTCTCTCTCTTTCTCTCTCTGTCTGTGTCTCTGTCTCTCTCTGTCTCTCTCTCTCTCTCTCTCTGTCTCTCTCTCTCTCTCTGTCTCTCTCTCTGTCTCTCTCGGTATCTCTCTGTATCTTTCTTTCTTTCTCTGTATCTCTCTCTTTCTCTCTCGCTCTCTCTCTGTCGTGTTCTCGCTGTCTCGCTCTCTTTCTCTCTACAGACGTAGGATCTACATTTGATCACTCTATTGTAGCTGATAATTTTTCTTTGCAGCAGGAAATGCAAACTTGTAGTGTATTTGAGTTTGAAAAAGGCTTCTGAAGATAGTCATTTCCACTGTGACATTTGAGACTTGATTTGTCCTCATGAAAAGTGTATCAACCCCTACAAAAATGGCCATTCATTACAATCCACATAATAGTAAAAAATGTCCTGTTGCTGCAGGTATATTTTCCTGCTGTAGTAAACTGGCTCAAATTAAGATCCTACATGTGCATATCTCTAGCTCTCCAGGTGTTGAGCGTAAATTGTGCTGGGTAATAATGAGAAGTGGTTAGAATTCCAAAACATTTATTTCATGGAGTGCTCTGATGGTTGTTCAAGTACTACGAATGATAAAAGGGTAACACATCAACAAGCTCTGACGACCCAATTAAGGGAGGCTGTCTGTCAAACTAATGTTCACTTCACTCTACTCACTCTCTCAACTGGTATGGGATGAGCCATCAGCCCTCTAGCAAAGAGAGATATGGGCTGAAAAAGAGGGGTGAGAGAGAGGAGAGAGAACATTGAGAGAGAGAGATTTGTCTGACAGGCTCTAATCACACCTTCGATTTGTGACGAGTGAAGGTTTACGATTGGCTACATATGTGATTTCATTCAAACTGTAATATTATTGAGAAAATCATGTTTTACATTTTAATAAAGGACAAAAACAATTAGAATGTTGACAGACTGAGAAGATGCGTACCGCTACAGGCCTTTTCATAATGCTACATACCAGGGTTTAAATAGCATACCTTTTCATAATGCTACATACCAGGGTTTAAATAGCATACCTTTTCACAATGCTACATACCAGGGTTTAAATAGCATACATTTTCACAATGCTACATAGCAGGGTTTAAATAGCATACCTTTTCATAATGCTACATACCAGGGTTTAAATAGCATACCTTTTCACAATGCTACATACCAGGGTTTAAATAGCATACCTTTTCATAATGCTACATACCAGGGTTTAAATAGCATACCTTTTCATAATGCTACATACCAGGGTTTAAATAGCATACCTTTTCATAATGCTACATACCATGGTTTAAATAGCATACCTTTTCATAATGCTACATACCAGGGTTTAAATAGCATACCTTTTCACAATGCTACATACCAGGGTTTAAATAGCATACCTTTTCACAATGCTACATACCAGGGTTTAAATAGCATACCTTTTCACAATGCTACATACCAGGGTTTAAATAGCATACCTTTTCACAATGCTACATACCAGGGTTTAAATAGCATACCTTTTCATAATGCTACAGACATGGGTTCAAATAGGATACCTTTTCTTTTAAATACTTTCAGCATTCTGAAAATATATACCAAGATGGCATAGCCTCATCTTGTCGTGTCCTGTGTATAATATATACATATATATATATATATATCTTTCTTCGCATATCTTTTATATATTTTCTTTTTCAAAAACTCAACTTCACAACACTCTCCTGCCTCACCAATTTAAAAGAAAAAGAAGTCTGGAATCCACAATAGATGCTAGCCAGAAGCTAACCAGAAGCTAACCAGAAGCTAACCAAAAGCTAGCCAGTAGCTAACCAGAAGCTAGCCAGTTTACTGGCTAACGTTAGTATTCAGCTAACCACGGTTTGTGGTCATCTGCTATCCTTTAGCTCGAAAAGCTATCGCCAGTTTTGTACAATGCGACTCAGACCAGAACATACCGGACCTATTTTTCTCTCCATATCCCCGGATTTCAACCGCAAGCTCTGGACATTTATACCTGGATCTCACAGCTAACTAGCATCCCTGTGACTATTGGCAAACATAAATTATTCCGGAGCTAGCCAGCTGAAGAGTTCCATCAGCCACTCCTGGGCTACAATCACCTATCCGGACCCGTTTTACTGCCGATGCGGAGCCCCACCGGGCCTTCACGACTGGACTACCGACGTTATCCAACTGGCCCCTCCGTCGCGACGTTAACCTGAACGCCCATCTGTGGCCCGCTAATCATTAACTGTCTTATTGGCTGCTTATCGACCTATCGGACTATTTGTCTTGGGTCACTAATCTACCAACGGAAACGCACGAGGTGGCTTCAGTTCCACCACCCACACATGCAATGACTTCACCTGATTTCAATTATGTTTCTCGAGACAATATCTCTCTCATCATCTCTCAATACCTCTGGTTTACCTCCACTGTATTCAGCCCTCGCTTCATAATCGTCGCCAAACCCACTGGCTCCAGGTCATCTACAATACCCTGCAGGTAACGTCCACCCTTATCTCAGCTCGCTGGTCACAATAGCAGCACCCACCTGTAGCATGCGCTCCAGCAGGTATATCTCTCTGGTCACCCCCAAAACCAATTATTCCTCTCCTTCCAGTTCTCTGCTGCCAATGACTGGAACGAACTACAAAAATCTCTGAAACTGGAAACACTTATCTCCCTCTCTAGCTTTAAGCACCAGCTGTCAGAGCAGCTCACAGATTACTGCACCTGTACTTAGCCCATCTATAATTTAGCCTAAACAACTACCTCCCCCTACTGCATTTATTTATTTATTTATTTTGCTCCTTACACCCCATTATTTCTATCTCTACCAAATTGCAAATTCTTCCACTGCAAATCTACCATTCCAGTGTTTTACTTGCTATTTTGTATTTACTTCGCCACCATGGCCTATTCTTGCCTTTACTTCCCTTATCTCACCTCATTTGCTCACATTGTAAAAATACTTATATTTTTCTACTGTATTATTGACTGTATGTTTGTTTTACTCCATGTGTAACTCTGTGTTGTTGTATGTGTCAAACTGCTATGCTTTATCTTGGCCAGGTCGCAGTTGTAAATGAGAACTTGTTCTCAACTAGCCTACCTGGTTAAATAACAGTGTTCTCAACTGGCCTACCTGGTTAAATAAAGGTGTTCTAAACTAGCCTACCTGGTTAAATAACAGTGTTCTCAACTAGCCTACCTGGTTAAATAAAGGTGTTCTCAACTAGCCTACCTGGTTAAATAAAGGTGTTCTCAACTGGCCTCCCTGGTTAAATAAAGGTGTTCTCAACTGGCCTCCCTGGTTAAATAAAGGTGTTCTCAACTGGCCTCCCTGGTTAAATAAAGGTGTTCTCAACTGGCCTCCCTGGTTAAATAAAGGTGTTCTCAACTGGCCTCCCTGGTTAAATAAAGGTGTTCTCAACTGGCCTCCCTGGTTAAATAAAGGTGTTCTCAACTGGCCTCCCTGGTTAAATAAAGGTGTTCTCAACTGGCCTCCCTGGTTAAATAAAGGTGTTCTCAACTGGCCTCCCTGGTTAAATAAAGGTGTTCTCAACTAGCCTACCTGGTTAAATAAAGGTGTTCTCAACTAGCCTACCTGGTTAAATAAAGGTGTTCTCAACTAGCCTACCTGGTTAAATAAAGGTGTTCTCAACTAGCCTACCTGGTTAAATAAAGGTGTTCTCAACTGGCCTCCCTGGTTAAATAAAGGTGTTCTCAACTAGCCTACCTGGTTAAATAAAGGTGTTCTCAACTAGCCTACCTGGTTAAATAAAGGTGTTCTCAACTAGCCTACCTGGTTAAATAAAGGTGTTCTCAACTGGCCTACCTGGTTAAATAAAGGTGTTCTCAACTGGCCTACCTGGTTAAATAAAGGTGTTCTCAACTGGCCTCCCTGGTTAAATAAAGGTGTTCTCAACTGGCCTCCCTGGTTAAATAAAGGTGTTCTCAACTGGCCTCCCTGGTTAAATAAAGGTGTTCTCAACTGGCCTACCTGGTTAAATAAAGGTGTTCTCAACTAGCCTACCTGGTTAAATAAAGGTGTTCTCAACTAGCCTACCTGGTTAAATAAAGGTGTTCTCAACTAGCCTACCTGGTTAAATAAAGGTGTTCTCAACTAGCCTACCTGGTTAAATAAAGGTGTTCTCAACTGGCCTACCTGGTTAAATAAAGGTGTTCTCAACTGGCCTACCTGGTTAAATAAAGGTGTTCTCAACTGGCCTCCCTGGTTAAATAAAGGTGTTCTCAACTGGCCTACCTGGTTAAATAAAGGTGTTCTCAACTAGCCTACCTGGTTAAATAAAGGTGTTCTCAACTGGCCTCCCTGGTTAAATAAAGGTGTTCTCAACTGGCCTCCCTGGTTAAATAAAGGTGTTCTCAACTAGCCTACCTGGTTAAATAAAGGTGTTCTCAACTAGCCTACCTGGTTAAATAAAGGTGTTCTCAACTAGCCTACCTGGTTAAATAAAGGTGTTCTCAACTGGCCTCCTGGTTAAATAAAGGTGTTCTCAACTGGCCTCCCTGGTTAAATAAAGGTGTTCTCAACTAGCCTACCTGGTTAAATAAAGGTGTTCTCAACTGGCCTCCCTGGTTAAATAAAGGTGTTCTCAACTGGCCTCCCTGGTTAAATAAAGGTGTTCTCAACTAGCCTACCTGGTTAAATAAAGGTGTTCTCAACTGGCCTCCCTGGTTAAATAAAGGTGTTCTCAACTGGCCTACCTGGTTAAATAAAGGTGTTCTCAACTGGCCTACCTGGTTAAATAAAGGTGTTCTCAACTGGCCTCCCTGGTTAAATAAAGGTGTTCTCAACTAGCCTACCTGGTTAAATAAAGGTGTTCTCAACTAGCCTACCTGGTTAAATAAAGGTGTTCTCAACTGGCCTACCTGGTTAAATAAAGGTGTTCTCAACTAGCCTACCTGGTTAAATAAAGGTGTTCTCAACTGGCCTCCTGGTTAAATAAAGGTGTTCTCAACTGGCCTACCTGGTTAAATAAAGGTGTTCTCAACTGGCCTACCTGGTTAAATAAAGGTGTTCTCAACTGGCCTACCTGGTTAAATAAAGGTGTTCTCAACTAGCCTACCTGGTTAAATAAAGGTGTTCTCAACTAGCCTACCTGGTTAAATAAAGGTGTTCTCAACTGGCCTCCCTGGTTAAATAAAGGTGTTCTCAACTGGCCTACCTGGTTAAATAAAGGTGTTCTCAACTAGCCTCCCTGGTTAAATAAAGGTGAGATAAATCAAACAATTCTGTAACCCTAGCTGGAGACCCAGATGGATTTTGAGTTTTCCATTTCGGGACCACTTGTTCTACTACACCAGGCCAAGCTCAGTCAAGCTCAGCTGAAATATTTTAAATGAAAACAAGCACTATTTGAACCCACGTATGCCTTTTGAAGCTTTGATAAACACAGTCTTGTATTCATTTGAGCCTCCTGTCTGTCTTGTCAGAGAGGTGACTGACCGGTTCAATTAATATATGCCATTTAGCAGACGCTTTTATCCAATTGGGGTCAGGTTAGTTATCTCCCTGTGTTTTCAGAGCGTTGACCAACCTGTTTATTGGGCTTAGATGCGTTCTGTCTCCGTGTTTTCAGAATGGTGACTGACCGGTTTAGTTGGTCTCAAATTAGTTCTCTCTCCATGTTTTCAGAGCAGTGACCGACCAGTTCAATTGGGGTCAGGTTAGTTCTCTCTCACTTTCTCTCTCTCTCTCTCTTTCACTCTCTCTCTCTCACTCTCTCTCTCTCTCTCTCTCTCTCTCTCTCTCTCTCTCTCTCTCTCTCTCTCTCTCTCTCTCTCTCTCTCTCTCTCTCTCTCTCTTTCTCTCTTTCTCTCTCTCTCTCTCTCTCTCTCTCTCTCTCTCTCTCTCTCTCTCTCTCTCTCTCTCTCTCTTTCTCTCTTTTCTCTCTTTCTCTCTCTCTCTCTCTCTCTCTCTGGGTACTGACCTTGTGTTTTGCAGTGTCATTAAACGCAGAGCCTCGGTAATGGAAAAAATACCAAGTTGTTTACAAAGATGTCGACCATTGATATGACAAACACACACTGGCTGAGTTGAACAGTAACGTTTTGTCCTTGCCATAAAACAGACACCACCAATATCTATCTTTCTCTCTCCAACTCTCTCTCTCTCTCTGTCTTTCTTTCTCTCTGTTTCCTCTCTCTCTGTCATAGAAAACTTAAAATTGCATTTTGCCAAAGCAAGTGAAATAGACAATAAACAAAAGTAAAATAACAATCAGAAATAAAAAAGTAAAAATTACACTCAAAAGTATAAAAGGAATAGACACATTTCAAATGTCATGTAAAATGTAATAATATTGTGCAAATAGTTAACAAATTTGCAATCAAATTGGATTTTTTTGGAATTCTTTGTGGATCTGTGTAATCTGAGGGAATTGTGTGTCTCTAATATGGTCATACATTGGCAGGAGGTTAGGAAGTGCAGCTCAGTTTCCACCTCATTTTGTGGGCAGTGTGCACATAGCCTGCCGTTCTTTTTGGGGGGGCCAGGTCTGCCTTTGGCGGTCTTTTTCAATCAATAGCAAGGCTATGGTCACTGAGTCTGTGTAACCGATGTGAAATGGCTAGCTAGTTAGCGGTGGTGCGCGCTAATAGGGTTTCAATCGGTGA
>NC_060175.1:8241555-8271555 GCF_021184085.1 Oncorhynchus gorbuscha
TGTCAGTGAAGACACTTGCCAGTTGGTCAGCGCATGCTCGGAGTACACATCCTGGTAATCCGTCTGGCTCTGCGGCATAGAGGTTATTTAGCTCATCTGGTAGGCTCGTGTCATTGGGCAGCTCTCGGCTGTGCTTCCCTTTGTAGTTTGTAATAGTTTGCCAGCCCTGTAACGTCCGACGAGCATCGGAGCCGGTGTAGTATGATTCCATCTTAGTCCTGTATTGATGCTTTGCTTGTTTGATGGTTCGTTCAGAGGGCATAGCAGTATTTCTCATAAGCTTCCGGGTTAGAGTCTGCTCCTTCAAAGCGGCAGCTCTACCCTTTAGCTCAGTGCGAATCTTGCCTGTAATCCATGGCTTCTGGTTGGGGTATGTATGTACAGTCACTGTGGGGACGACGTCCTCGATGCACTTATTGATAAAGTTGATAAAGCCAGTGACTGATGTGGTGTACTCTTCAATGCCATCGGAAGAATACCAGAACATATTCCAGTCTGTGCTAGCAAAACAGTCCTGTAGCTTAGCATCTGCTTCATCTGACCACTGTTTTATAGGCTGAGTCACTGGTTCTTCCTGCTTAAATGTTTGCTTGTAAGCAGGAATCAGGAGGATAGAATTGTGGTCAGATTTGCCAAATGGAGGGTGAGGGAGAGCTTCGTACGTGTCTCTGTGTGTGGAGTAAAGGTGGTCTAGATTTCCACCCCCGCTGGTTGCACATTTAACATGCTGATAGAAATGAGTTAAAACTGATTTAAGTTTCCCTGCATTAAAGTCCCCGGCCACTAGGAGTGACGCCTATGGGTTAGCGTTTCCCTGTTTGCTAATGGCGGTGTACAGCTCATTGAACGTGGTTTAAGTGCCAGCATCGGTCTGTGGTGGTATGTAGACATCTAGAAAAAATACATATGAAAACTCTCTCATTAGCTAGTGTGGTCTACAGCTTATCATGTGATGCTCTACCTCAGGCGGGCAAAACCTTGAGACTTTCTTAGATATCGTTGTTCACACATACGCATAGGCCCCCGCCCCGTGGCTTACTAGAGGCTGCTGTTCTGTCCTGCCGATTGAGTTTATAACCTGCCAGCTGTATGTTTACCCCCAAGAAGACTTGAGGCTGTAATTGTTGCCAAATGGTGCTTCAACAAAGTATTGAGTAAAGGGTCTGAATTCTTTATACATTTCCAAAAATAAACTGTTTTTGCTTTGTCAATATGGGTTATTGTGTGTAGATTGGTGAGAAAAAAAAAATTAATTGCATTTTAGAATAAGGCTGTAATGTAACAAAATGTGGAAAATGTCAAGGGGTCTGAATACTTTCCGAATGCAATGTAGGTGTTCCTCTTGTTCAGATGTGTTAGGGCAGTGTGAACAACTATAGAAATATCACCTTCAGTGTAGCTGTTGGAAAGGTAGGCAAAGTGGAGTGGGTCCAGTGTGCTTGTTATACTGGCCTTGATGTGGGCCATGACCAGCATCTGGAATCACTTCATGATGATTGAGGTGAGTGCGACGGGGAGATGTCACCTTTTTTTTCTTGGGCACTGGGATGATTGTGGTCTCCTTTAATAAAGCAGATGGAGACAACAGCCTGGGAGAGGGGACAGTTAGAAGAAGTCTGAGAAGATGGCCGCCATCTGGTCAGCACACACATCTGGGCTGCCGGCATTGTGGGTATTCACTCTTTTGAGAGTTTTTCTTAATGTCCCTTTCGGGGAGAGTGAAAGGACCTGGTCATCCGGAACAGCAAGAGTCCTCATGAATAACTTGGAATTGTCTGCCTCGACGCAAACTGTGTTAAACTCAATCTCTGAATGTGCGGTGACATCCTCTCCGGATTAATTTAATTGGTCGGCTAACAATAGGTGATAGATCAATTCCGTCATATCAGGTCAATCCAAGTGGTCAGGGGAGCTCAGGTTTGTGTCTTAACTCAGAGACATCAGTGAGGCTCTAAACAGATGTCTGGTGATGGTCTCTGTTTCTCTGCAGGCAATAAAGTGGACCAGATATATGCAAAACCAAGGTCAGACAGATGACACACCAATCGGAGTCTATTAATGGACTTCTCCTCTGATGCAGTAGTTCTATGTCCATCGTGTAATTTGGATTATTTACCTGTTTAAGAAGGCTTGAATCCATTTTAGATTGTGAGACGAACAATGCAATCATACATATTGTATTGAGTAATAATATAATAATAACGTAATGATCATACACAAGTAAAACATGTATAAACTAGTAATTAGGTAAATACACATTTTTTGTAATTAAATGTTCTCCTTGATCTGTATAATAATCATCCAGTTATGTGTCATATGCTACTGTATAATGTTTTGGGTCCATTGCTGGTTGCATGCGACCCTCACAACATGAGGTTCCTTCCCCGCAATACTCTTAGTCATGACAACACCAACAGAATGTCGTGCTTGTGCCTCGCATGTAGGCCTGGACAGAACACGCTGTGGAACTTCAAATATGCTGGATGCCCCAGAATTATTTTAACCATGCAGTTTATTTAGCATCACAGCAATATAATATACTGCCTTGCTTTTTATCTCTCCAGGCCACCATACGTTATAGCTTTTTGCTATCCAGTGTAGACCTACTTCATTTTATTACTGTTCTGGATGTGAGGCTCCATGCTCTTGAAAGTGCTGCTCCTGGTTAGAGGGTGATATAACTCTGCATGCCCTCAATTTTAAAAGACTGTCAAGTAAATCTTGCGGGATAGTTAGCATGCTGCTGTCAATGGGAAGCTGTGAATACATGATGTTGTAAATGTTTGAGGTGTCTGAGGAAGTCTCCGGCTTCAGCAGGTGTCTGTTCAATGCTTTTGGGTGATCTCTGTTACTCCGAGCAAGAATAAGGATCTCATTTTAACTCAACACACCGATGGAATTTTGCACATTTTGAGCAGTTGTGAAATGTGTATTTACCCCAGAAGCTGATAATATTGCAGTCCATAACATAAATACATGTAATAGAAGCAGTTTTGAGAGCCATGTTTGTGTGATGATTAACTTTGTCTTAGCCCTCTCTGTGAGCCATGTTTGTGTGAGGATTAACTTTGTTTTAGCCCTCTCTGTGAGCCATGTTTGTGTGAGGATTAACTGTGTTTTAGCCCTCTCTGTGAGCCATGTTTGTGTGAGGATTAACTTTGTTTTAGCCCTCTCTGTGAGCCATGTTTGTGTGAGGATTAACTTTGTCTTAGCCCTCTCTGTGAGCCATGTTTGTGTGAGGATTAACTTTGTCTTAGCCCTCTCTGTGAGCCATGTTTGTGTGAGGATTAACTTTGTCTTAGCCCTCTCTGTGAGCCATGTTTGTGTGAGGATTAACTTTGTCTTAGCCCTCTCTGTGAGCCATGTTTGTGTGAGGATTAACTTTCTCTTAGCCCTCTCTGTGAGCCATGTTTGTGTGAGGATTAACTTTCTCTTAGCCCTCTATCTGAGCCATGTTTGTGTGAGGATTAACTTTGTTTTAGCCCTCTCTGTGAGTCATGTTTGTGTGAGTATTAACTTTGTCTTAGCCCTCTCTGTGAGCCATGTTTGTGTGAGTATTAACTTTGTCTTAGCCCTCTCTATTTTTATTTTTTATTTAACATTTATTAAGCTAGACATGCGTTTCTTACAGTGCTACCAAAGATGTTTTAACTCTCAACTTAAACTTTGTGGTTTGTGACAGGAACATGGACTCTGAGTGAAGTCTGAGTACAGTATAGTCTGCCATTTCACTTCCTATCCCTGTAGAACATAAAGTGCCTTCGGAAAGTTCCCTTTCAAATGTTCCACCTTTTTTTACTATACAGCTTTATTCTAAAAATGGATTAAATAAAACAATTTCATAAGCATTCTGCACATAATACCCCATAATGACAAAGTGAAAACAGGATTTTATACATATTTGCATATTTATAAAAAAACAAAAAAAGAGAAACACCATATTTACATAAGTATTCAGACGCTTTGCTATGAGACTTGAAGTTGAGCTCAGGTGCATCCTGTTTCTATTGATCATCCTTGAGGTGTTTCTACAACTTGATTGGAGTCCACCTGTGGTAAATTCAATGGAATGGACATGATTTGGAAAGGCACACAGCTGTCTATATAAGGTCCAACAGTTGACAGTGCAAGTCAGAACAAAAACTAAGCCATGAGGTGGAAGGAATTGTCCATAGAGCTCCGAGACAGGATTGTGTTGAGGCACAGATCTTGGGAAGGGTACCATTTTTTTTCCCAGCATTGACGAAAGTGGCCTCAATCATTTTAAATGGAATATTTTTGGAACCAACAAGACTCTTCCTGGAGCTGGCCACCCGGACAAACTGGGCAATTGGGGGAATAAGGGAGGTGACCAACAACCCGATGGTTACTCTGACAGAGCTCTAGAGTTCCGCTGTGGAGATGGGAGAACCTTCCAGAAGGACACCCATCTCTGCAGCACTCACCAATCAGGCCTTTATGGTAGAGTGGCCAGACTGAATCCACTCCTCTGTAAAAGGCACATGACACATGACAGCCTGCCAAAAGGGACTGGGAGACAAGTATGGATCAAGATAAAGATGAATGCAGCGAATTTCAAAGAGATATTTGATGGAAACCTGCTCCAGAGTGCTCAGGACCTCAGACTGGGGCGAAGGTTCACCTTCCAACAGGACAATTACCCTAAGCACACGGTCAAGACAATGCAGGAGTGGCTTCTGGACAAATGTCCTTAAGTGGCTTAGCCAAATAGCTGTGTAGTGACACTCCCCATCCAACCTAACAGCGCTTGAGAGAATCTGCAGGGAACAATGGGAGAAACTGCCCAACTACAGGTGTGCCAAGCTTATAGCATCATACTGATGAAGACTCGAGGCTGTAATTCCTGCCAAAGGTGCTACAACAAAGTACTGAGTAAAGGGTCTGAATACTATATATATTTGATATTTCAGTTTTTAATTTTTAATATATTTTCAAACATGTCAAAGAAGCTGTTTTTGCTTTGCCATTATGGCCATTACGTTATTGTGTGTAGATTGATGAGAAGAAAAAAACCTATTTACATTTACATTTAAGTCATTTAGCAGACGCTCTTATCCAGAGCGACTTACAAATTGGTGCATTCACCTTATGACATCCAGTGGAACAGTCACTTTACAATAGTGCATCTAAATCTTAAAGGGGGGTGAGAGGGATTACTTATCCTATCCTAGGTATTCCTTAAAGAGGTGGGGTTTCAGGTGTCTCCGGAAGGTGGTGATTGACTCCGCTGTCCTGGCGTCGTGAGGGAGTTTGTTCCACCATTGGGGGGCCAGAGCAGCGAACAGTTTTGACTGGGCTGAGCGGGAGCTGTACTTCCTCAGTGGTAGGGAGGCGAGCAGGCCAGAGATGGATGAACGCAGTGCCCTTGTTTGGGTGTAGGGCCTGATCAGAGCCTGGAGGTACTGAGGTGCCGTTCCCCTCAATTTTAGAATAAGGCTGTAACGTAACAGAACGAGGGGTCTGAATATTTGCAGAATGCATTGAATAACTGTTTGCAAAAGCCACTGGTCACACACTGGTCACACACTGGTCACACACTGGTCACACACTGGTCACACACTGGTCACACACTGGTCACACACTGGTCACACACTGGTTGAATCAACGTTGATGTATAGTCCATCTTTGTTTATTTTCAACATGTCTATGTGCCATTGTTCATATTGTTCATATTGTAATGTTCAAATCAATGTGGATGGGGATGTTTGGTAATTGGCTGGACGCACAGAGGTTGCCCTTACGTAATTAGCTTCACAAACTGGAAGTTCATAGGTTATATGTTTATTTGTTATTTTTAAAGATGTTATTGTATTTTTACAGATTTGATTTAGTTTTTACAGATGTAATGTTTGTAGTTTTTAGTAGGTACGGTTCTTGTTCAAGGTTATTCTCCCAATTTGAGGTAGCTCACCTGAAGCTCATTACTTTTCATTTCAGGTGGGATCTGCATCGCCCAGTCCTTGAAGATCCCTCACAATCACAAGCAAGAGAACTTTGACAAGATCATCAGGCTGCTTCTGGACACCCGTTACGCTCGGGCAGTTGTCCTTTTCACCTCAGATGAGGACATAAGGTATGTGTCGACTAGTTGTTATCCCCTTGAGCTAAAGCCTACGTATTGGCTGTGTGCTGGCGCTCTGTACCACTGAAGGGCTGCTCAGTACCTTGGGAATTAAAACTGAAAAGCTAAAAGACAGTTCAGGAGTTCGGCAACTGAATTCACTTCAATAATGTTACCTTTTATACTGATGTATTTCGGAGCAGGCTCCATTGTCACAGCACTATGCATCTCCTGTTCATTATCTCAACCAGCATAATGTGTGACAACAAGTAAAAGCTCAATGATTTTAATCCCTGCTGTTTGCAGAAAGGACGACTGTTGGTTTTAGTGAAACAAAGTATTGGACCTTTTAGGTTTTCATCAAAGGGTTGGAGTTTTGTTTCAAGGAACCACATGGGAGTATAAATGATTGAACTCAGTCTGTGGAATTGTCTTTTACTTTCTGATGAGCATCCTTCTAGCAGCTGAAACATCTTAAGTTCACTTCATTGGTCAATTTCACACCAGGTCCAACCCGGAAGTGTATAGCATTGTACATAGTGTAGTATTCAATTATAGGATTATAGTATAACATTGTACATAGTGTAGTATTAAATTATAGTATTATAGTAAAGCATTGTACATAGTGTAGTATTAAAGTATAGTATTATAGTAAAGCATTGTACATAGTATTAAAGTATAACTTTATATTATAAAATTATATTACAGCATTGTACACAGTATAGCACAATAGTATAGAATTATAGTATAGTATTATATTATAGCATTACAGTGTGACAGTATAGTATAGTATTACATCATAGCATTATAGTATAGCATTATAGTATTATAGTATATTATTATAGTATTGTATTATAGTATAGTATTATTGTATTGTATTATAGTATAGTATTATATTATAGCATTATAATATGTCATTATAGTATATCATTATATTATAGCATTATTTTACAGTATATCATTGTAGTATAGCATTATATTATAGTATTATTGTATAGCCTTACATAATTATATTCTAGTATAACATTATAGCATAAGATTATATTATAGCATTATTTTACAGTATAGCATTGTAGTATAGCATAATATTATAGTATTACAGTTTAGTATTATATTATTGCATTGCAGTATATCATTATTGTATAGTATTACATCATAGCATTACATTATAATATAACATAATATTATAGTATAACAATATAGTATAGCATTACAGTATAGTATACTATTATATAATATAATATAATTGTATTATAGCAGTATGTGCAGTATAGCGTGTCATTATAATATCATTATATATCATTATAAATGATACGAAACAATACTATGCAGCCGTATTCATTGACCTGGCCAAGACTCTGTCAATCATCACATCCTCATCGGCAGACTCGACAGCCTTGGTTTCTCAAATTATTGCCTCGCCTGGTTCACCAACTACGTCTCTGATAGAGTTCAGTGTGTAAAATCAGAGGGCCTGTTGTCCGGGCCTCTGGCAGTCTTTATGGGCGTGCCACAGGGTTCAATTCTTTGTATACATCAATGATGTCGCTCTTGCTGCTGCTGAGTCTCTGATCCACCTCTACGCAGATGACACCATTCTGTATACTTCTGGCCCTGTATAGTATACTATTATATTATAGCGTTATATTATAGCATTATATGTAGCATATCATTATAGTATATCATTACAGTATAGTATACTATTATATTATATAATTGTATTATAGCAGTATGTGCAGTATAGCATTGTAGTATAGTATTACTGTATAGTATACTATTATATTATATCATTATGGTATAGCACTATGTTATAGCATTATACGTAGTATAGCATCATAGTATAGTATCATAGTATAGGATTATAGTATAGTATAGGAATATGGTATTGTATTATAGTATAGTTTTACATTATAGCATTAGGGCATGTCATTATAGTATATCATTATATTATAGCATTATTTTACAGTACATCATTGTAGTATAGCATTATAGTATTGTATTATAGTATATCATTATCGCATAGCATTATATTATAGCATTATGTTACAGTATATCATTGTAGTAAAGCATTATATAGAATTATAGTATAGCATTAGAGTATATCATTATAGTATAGTATTACATCATAGCATTATATTATAGCATTATATTATAGTGTAACAATATAGTATATCATTATAGTATAGCATTATACATAATATAGCATTATAGTATAGTATTACATCATAGCATTATATTATAGCATTATATTATAGTGTAACAATATAGTATATCATTATAGTATAGCATTATACATAATATAGCATTATAGTATAGCATTATACATAGTGTAGCATTATATTATAATTTTATAATATATTTTTGTATATCATGATATTATAGTATAGCGTTATAGTTTATAATTATATTATTATAGTATATCATTATAGTATAGCGTTATAGTATAGCATTATATTATAGCATTATGGTATATCATTATATAATATCAATGTAGAGAGTATATCATCATAGTATATCAATGTACAGAGTATATCAATATAGTATATCATTATACAGAGTATGTCTTTATAGTATATCAATGTACATCATTATACAGAGTATATCATTATAGTGTTGTAATATATCATATCATTATAGTATATCAATGTACAGAGTATATCATTATACAGATTATGTCATTGTAATATATCATTACAGAGTATACCATTATAGTGTAGCATTATATTATATCATTATAGTATACAATTATATTATGACATTATACACAGTATAGCATTACATTATAGCATTATATGTAGTATATTATTATAGCATAGTGTTACAGTATAGTATAATATTAAAGTATAGCATTATATTCTAGCATATTATGGCATTATATGTAGTATAGCGTTATAGTATTATATACCGTTGTATAATAGCGTTATATTGCATAGCATTATATTATATAATTCCAGCATAGTATACTATTATATTATATAATTGTATTATAGCATTATGTGTAGTATAGCATTAAAGTATAGTATTACTGTATAGTATACTATTATATTATATAATTGTATTATAGCATTATAGTATAGTATTACTGTTGTAACTACGTTCGTCTGTTGTAAGAAGAGAGTCAGACCGAAATGCAGCGTGTAGGTTACTCATGACTTTAATGAATGATAAGACGGTACATGAAATAACTGAAATACGAAAACAACAAACGAAACGAGAAACTAATTACAGCCTATCTGGTGAATACAACACAGAGACAGGAACAAACACCCACAAAATACAACGCGAACTCAGGCTACCTAAATACGGTTCCCAATCCGAGACAACGAGAATCACCTGACTCCAATTGAGAATCGCCTCAGGCAGCCAAGCCTAACTAGACACACCCCTAATCATACACAATCCCAATTAATACAAACCCCAATACGAAACATAACATATAAACCCATGTCACACCCTGGCCTACCCAAACATATACCAAAAACACAAAATACAATGGTATAGCACTATGTTATAGCATTATATGTAGTATAGCATTATAGTATAGCGTTATATTATAGTATTATGTTTAGTATAGCATTACAGTACAGTATACTATTGTATTATATTATTATTTTAGAGCATTATATTATAGCATTATAAGTAGTATAGCATTATAGTATAGCAATATATTATAGTTTTATATGTATTATATGTAGTATAGCATTACAGTACATTTACATTTACATTTAAGTCATTTAGCAGACGCTCTTATCCAGAGCGACTTATTGTATAGTATTATATTATATTATTATTGTACAGCGTTATGTTATAGTATTTTATGTAGTAAAGCATTAAAGTATAGCAATATATTATAGTATTATATGTAGTATAGCATTAAAGTACAGTATTACTGCATGTTATATTATTATTTTACAGTATTATATTATAGTATTATATGTAGTATAGCATTACAATATAGGATTACTGTATAGTCTACTATTATAGTATAGCATTATATTATAGCATTATATAGTAGTATGGCATTATAGTCTGTATTTATCTTTAATATTTGTATTTATCTTTAATTTTGTTCATTGATTTCCACCTGTGTTAGTTACTCACCTGGTCTCATCAGCTCCTTATTTAGTTCAGTTCATTCTGAAATACATGTGAATCTACACCTCTTTCTCCCTGAGTATTCATTACAATAGCATAGCATTACAGTATAGTATACTACTATATTATAGCGTTATATTTAGTATAGTATTATATTATAATATTACAGAGTTGATATTAATGTACCAGTCTTGTCACAAGAACTTGTGATATTGGAATAATTCATTTTGTGATACAGATTTAAGTGTAACCTGTAGTTACACATCAAAACGGATACAATTTAACATCCTGTTGATTTATCTGTCAAGACAATATAAAACACTTCCTGGGCTCATTTGAGGAAACATCTCTTCATACTAGCTCTCGCTGTTCAGACAAAATCGAATGGAAGACAGAAAGAACTACGTTCCTGAGGAGAACAAGGGGGTGGATGACAGAACAGAAAGAACTACATTGCTGAGGAGAACAAGGGGGTGGATGACAGAACAGAAAGAATTACGTTCCTGAGGAGAACAAGGGGGTGGATGACAGAACAATGTACTGTGTGTGTGTTTGTGTGTGTGTGTGTGTGTGTGTGTGTGTGTGTGTGTGTGTGTGTGTGTGTGTGTGTGTGTGTGTGTGTGTGTGTGTGTGTGTGTGTGTGTGTGTGTGTGTGTGTGTGTGTGTGTGTGTGGGTGCGTGCGTGCATTCCGATAGTGTCTTGGGGGCTTGGGAGGATGCAGAGCAAAAATATGAATTGGACTATGTCCTGGCTTATCCTGTCCTATCCTATCATGTCCTATCCTGTCCTGTCTTATCTTGTCCTGTCATATCATGTCCTATCCTATCATGTCCTGTCCTGTCCTATCATATCCTATCCTGTCATATCACGTCCATTCCTATACTGTCATATCCTATCCTGTCCTTTCCTATCTTGTCCTGTCCTATACTATCGTTTCCTATCTTATTATATTATATGAAGTCATATATGTGTCTGATTGCAGGGGTATCCTGAACGCCAGTAAGAGGGCGGACCAGGTGGGTCATTTCCTGTGGATCGGTTCAGACAGCTGGGGAGCCAAGATCAGCCCTGTCCATCAGCTAGAGGAAGCAGCAGTGGGAGCTGTCACTATCCTGCCAAAAAGAGCAACCATCGCCGGTAGGTTGTGCCTGCAAAACAACATGCTCAGGATGACTTTTAGTGGAGAAAAAAAAGAAGATGCTGCTTACTGTCTTTTTGTCCCCTCTCTTTCCTTTCTCTCCTTGACTGTGGAAGAATATTGTACAGCCCAATCCTTCACTCTTTGTCTCGAGATTTATAGAGATATACACCGAGTGAACAACTTCCTAATATACAGTTGAACCCCGTTTTTTGCCATTACATTTACATTTACATTTAAGTCATTTAGCAGACGCTCTTATCCAGAGCGACTTACAAATTGGTGCATTCACCTTATGACATCCAGTGGAACAGCCACTTTACAATAGTGCATCTAAATCTTTAAGGGGGGGGGGTGATACTTTGTCCTATCCTAGGTATTCCTTAAAGAGGTGGGGTTTCAGGTGTCTCCGGAAGGTGGTGATTGACTCCGCTGTCCTGGCGTCGTGAGGGAGTTTGTTCCACCATTGGGGAGCCAGAGCAGCGAACAGTTTTGACTGGGCTGAGCGGGAACTGTACTTCCTCAGTGGTAGGGAGGCGAGCAGGCCAGAGGTGGATGAATGCATGAACCTTGTTTGGGTGTAGGGCCTGATCAGAGCCTGGAGGTACTGAGGTGCCGTTCCCCTCACAGCTCCGTAGGCAAGCACCATGGTCTTGTAGCGGATGCGAGCTTCAACTGGAAGCCAGTGGAGAGAGCGGAGGAGCGGGGTGACGTGAGAGAACTTGGGAAGGTTGAACACCAGACGGGCTGCGGCGTTCTGGATGAGTTGTAGGGGTTTAATGGCACAGGCAGGGAGCCCAGCCAACAGCAAGTTGCAATAATCCAGACGGGAGATGACAAGTGCCTGGATTAGGACCTGCGCTGCTTCCTGTGTGAGGCAGGGTCGTACTCTGCGGATGTTGTAGAGCATGAACCTACAGGAACGGGCCACCGCCTTGATGTTAGTTGAGAACGACAGGGTCCACACTGATATGTCTGCCAGACATGCAGAGATGCGATTCGCCACCTGGTCATCAGAAGGGGGAAAGGAGAAGATTAATTGTGTGTCGTCTGCATAGCAATGATAGGAGAGACCATGTGAGGTTATGACAGAGCCAAGTGACTTGGTGTATAGCGAGAATAGGAGAGGGCCTAGAACAGAGGCCTGGGGGACACCAGTGGTGAGAGCGCGTGGTGAGGAGACAGATTCTCGCCACGCCACCTGGTAGGAGCGACCTGTCAGGTAGGACGCAATCCAAGCGTGGGCCGCGCCGGAGATGCCCAACTCGGAGAGGGTGGAGAGGAGGATCTGATGGTTCACAGTATCGAAGGCAGCCGATAGGTCTAGAAGGATGAGAGCAGAGGAGAGAGAGTTAGCTTTAGCAGTGCGGAGCGCCTCCGTGATACAGAGAAGAGCAGTCTCAGTTGAATGACTAGTCTTGAAACCTGACTGATTTGGATCAAGAAGGTCATTCTGAGAGAGATAGCGGGAGAGCTGGCCAAGGACGGCACGTTCAAGAGTTTTGGAGAGAAAAGAAAGAAGGGATACTGGTCTGTAGTTGTTGACATCGGAGGGATCGAGTGTAGGTTTTTTCAGAAGGGGTGCAACTCTCGCTCTCTTGAAGACGGAAGGGACGTAGCCAGCGGTCAGGGATGAGTTGATGAGCGAGGTGAGGTAAGGGAGAAGGTCTCCGGAAATGGTCTGGAGAAGAGAGGAGGGGATACGGTCAAGCGGGCAGGTTGTTGGGCGGCCCTCAGAACAGGGATGCTGGCGCCATGTTGACTCAAACGCTTCCCACAGTTGTCCAGTTGGCTGGATGTCCTATGGATGGTTGACCATTCCTGACACACACGGGAAACTGTTGCATTTGAAAAACCTTGCAGTGTTGCAGTTCTTGACTCACTCAAACCAGTGCGCTTGGCAACCTACAACCATACCTCGTTTAAAGGCACTTGAATTTGCCTTGACCATTCACATTCTGAATGGCACACATACACAATCCATGTCTCAATTGTCTCACGGTTTAAAAATACTTCTTTAACCTGTATCCTCCCCTTCATCTATACTGATTGAAGTGGATTTAACAGGTGACATCAATAAGGGATCATAGCTTTCACCTGAATTCACCTGGCCAGTCTATTTCATGGAAAGAGCAGGTGTTCCTAATGTTTTGTTCACTCAGTGTATGTTGTGAGATATATTTTTAGAGCTGTATTTTCTAGATATACTGCAAGATATGATGCAATATAGAAATGTATGTCTCAACCTTATTGACCCATATATTCAACAATATATAGGCATGGTATGTGTGTGTGCGTACCCTACTAACTCTATAGTGCACTACTTTCAACCAGGGCCATTACACGTGTTGACAGGGCTCTAGTCAAAGGCCCTAGATATGGAATAGGATTCCAGTTGGGAAATATCCCTGCAGGGTAAAGTCTACTACTGAGTGAGAGTCATCGATGCTTCATGCCCAAGCTTCCCCAAAAGGCCAGTCAGAAAAGCAAGATGAAACTGTGGGACTCTGAGTGGAAGTTGTTGAAGTCTGTGACCTTGAGCTTGCGGGTGTAATTGGTCATGGGAGAACCCACAGGTGCCAAGGTAAGAAATGATCTCCCTTTGATGATTTCAGCAATAGGTTTTTTCTTTTTTGACAAATGATTTATGGAAATGGATATTTCCGGGACCCTGGGGTTGGAGGGACGGAGAGAGACGGGAAAACGCACAGCACACACAGCACCCCCTGTCATAGAGACAGATTTAGTTATAACACACACAGCACCCCCTGTCATAGACACATTTAGTTAAAACACACAGCACCCCCAGTCATTGAGCCACATTTAGCTAAAACACACAGAGCACCCCCAGTCATAGAGACCCATTTAGTTAAAACACACAGAGCACCCCCAGTCATAGAGACCCATTTAGTTAAAACACACAGAGCACCCCCAGTCATAGAGACACATTTAGAACACACAGAGAACCCCCAGTCATAGAGACACATTTAGAATAGACAGAGCACCCCCAGTCATAGAGACCCATTTAGTTAAAACACACAGAGCACCCCCAGTCATAGAGACACATTTAGAACACACAGAGAACCCCCAGTCATAGAGACACATTTAGAATAGACAGAGCACCCCCAGTCATAGAGACCCATTTAGTTAAAACACACAGAGCACCCCCAGTCATAGAGACCCATTTAGTTAAAACACACAGAGCACCCCCAGTCATAGAGACACATTTAGAACACACAGAGCACCCCCAGTCATAGAGACACATTTAGAATAGACAGAGCACCCCCAGTCATAGAGACACATTTAGTTAAAACACACAGCACCCCCAGTCATAGACACATTTAGTTAAAACACACAGAGCACCCCCAGTCATAGAGACACATTTAGTTAAAACACACAGCACCCCCAGTCATAGAGACACATTTAGTTAAAACACACAGCACCCCCAGTCACAGAGACACATTTAGTTAAAACACACAGCACCCCCAGTCATAAGAGACACATTTAGAACACTGTCAGCGTCGTGTGTATAGGTGGCAGGGAAGTCAGGCGCAGGAGAGTCAAAATGAAGTGTAAATGGAGTCTTTTAATAAATATCAACAGAACATGCTCCATAACACTAAAACGTACAGACATGAAAAAACATGGGTACGAGGACCTGTCGCGCACCAACACAACAAAATGACAACACTGACAATCAAACATTCTCTGACAAAGACATGAGAGGAAACAGAGGGTTAAATACACAACAGGTAATGGATGGGATTGAAAACAGGTGTGTGGGAAGACAAGACAAAACCAATGGAAAATGAAAAATGGTTCAATGAAGGCTAGAAGACCGGTGACGTCGAACGCCAAGCACCGCCCGAACAAGGAGAGGCAGAAGTAGTGACAAACACACAGAGCACCCCCAGTCATAGAGACACATTTAGAATAGACAGAGCACCCCCAGTCATTGAGACACATTTAGAATCCACAGAGCACCCCCAGTCATAGAGACACATTTAGTTAAAACACACAGAGCACCCCCAGTCATTGAGACACATTTAGTTAAAACACACAGAGCACCCCCAGTCATTGAACCACATTTAGTTAAAACACACAACACCCCCAGTCATTGAACCACATTTAGTTAAAACACACAGAGAACCCCCAGTCATAGAGACACATTTAGAACACACAGAAAACCCCCAGTCATAGAGACATATTTAGAACACACAGAGAACCCCCAGTCATAGAGACATATTTAGTTAAAACACACAGAGAACCCCCAGTCATAGAGCCACATTTAGTTAAAACACACAGAGAACCCCCAGTCATAGAGACATATTTAGTTAAAACACACAGAGCACCCCCAGTCATTGAGCCACATTTAGTTAAAACACACAGACCACCCCCAGTCATAGAGACACATTTAGTTAAACCACACATTGGAGTCTCTAGCTGATGTTATGCTATTGTTATGCTATTTCTCCTGAAAATCCCAGACCCAGACTTACAGCCGTGAGAGAGTACCAATAATATCATCTATGTATATCACTGTCAGATACATTTGTGGCATTGTGACCTGAAATTATTTTTTATTTATTTTTTATTTTATTTCTTTATTACTTTATTTAATAACCAGGTAGGCCAGTTGAGAACAATATCTCATTTACAACTTCGACCTGGCCAAGATAAAGCAAAGGAGTGCGAGAAAATCAAACACAGTTACACATAAACAAGTCAATAACACAATATAAAATATATATACAGTGTGTGAAAATGTAGAAGAGTAGGGAGGTAAAGGCAATAAATAGGCCACAGAGGTGAAATAATTACAATTTAGTATTAACACTGGAGTGATGGATGTGCAGATGATGATGTGCAAGTAGAGATACTGGGGTGCAAAAGAGCAAGAGGGTAAGTAATAATATGGGGGATGAGGTAGTTGGGTGGGCTGTTTATAGATTGGCTGTGTACATGTACAGTGATCAGTAAGCTGCTCTGACAGCTGATGCTTAAAGTTAGAGAGGGAGATATAAATCTCCAACTTCAGTGATTTTTGCAATTCGTTCTAGTCATTGGCAGCAGAGAACTGGAAGGAAAGGCGGCCAAAGCAAGTGTTGGCTATACCTGCTGGAGCGCGTGCTACAGGTGGGTGTTAATATGGTGACCAGTGAGCTGAGATAGGGCAGGGCACTACCTAGCATAGACTTATAGATGACCTGGATGGGTTTGGCGGTGAATATGTAGTGAGGGCCAGCCAACGAGAGCATACAGGTCGTAGTGGTGGGTAGTATATGGGGCTTTGGTGACAAAACGGATGGAACTGCGATAGACTGCATCCAATTGGCAGAGTACAGTGTTGGAGGCTATTTTGTAAATGACATCGCTAAAGTCAAGGATCGGTAGGATAATCAGTTTTATGAGGATCTGTTTGGCAGCATGAGGAAGGAGACATTGTTCAGAAATAGGAAGAGGATTCTAGATTTACTTTTGGAATGGAGATGCTTGATGTGAGTCTGGAAGGAGAGTTTACAGTCTAACCAGACACCTAGGTATTTGTAGTTGTCCACATATTCTAAGTCAGAACCATCCAGAGTAGTGATGCTAGTCGGGTGGAAAGATGTGGGCAGCAATCTGTTGAAGAGCATGCACTTAGTTTTACTTGCATTTAATAGCAGTTGGAGGCCTCGGAAGGAGAGTTGTATGGCATTGAAGCTTGTCTGTAGGTTTGTTAGAACAGTGTCCAAAGAAGGGCCAGATATATATAGAACGGTATTGTCTGTGTAGAGGTTGATCAGAGAATCACCAGCAATAGCGACATCACTCATGCATACAGAGAGAAGAGTCGGTCCGAGAATTGAACCCTGTGGCACCCCCATAGAGACTGCCAGAGGTCCGGACAATAGGCCCTCCGATTTGACACACAGAACTCTATCTAAGAAGCAGTTGGTGAACCAGGCGAGGAAGTCATTTGAGAAGTCAGGCTATTGAGTCTGCCGATAACAGTGCAGTGATTGACAGAGTCGAAAGCCTTGGCCAGGTCGATGAAGACTGCTGCACATTACTGTCTTTAATCAATGGCGGTTATGATATCGTTTAGGACTTGAGCGTGGCTGAGGTGCACCCATGACCAGCTCGGAATCCAGATTGCATAGTGGAGAAGGTACGGTGGGGTTTGAAATGGTCGGTGATCTGTTTGTTAACTTGACTTTCAAAGATTTAAAAAAGGCAGGGCAGGATGGATATATGTCTATAACAGTTTGGGTCTATAGTGTCTCCCCATTTGAAGAAGGGGATGACTGCGGCAGCTTTCCAAACTTTGGGGATCTTAGATGATACGAAAGAGAGATTGAACAGTCTAGTAATAGGGGTTGCAACAATTTGGGTGGATCATTTTAGAAAGAGAGGGTCCAGATTGTCTAGCCCAGAAGATTTGTAGGGGTCCAGTTTTTTTTTGCTCTTTCAGAACATCAGCTGTCTGGATTTGGGTGAAGGAGAAGAGGTGGGTGGAGTGCTTGGGCAATTTGCTACAAGGGGTGTTGGGATGTTGGGATGTTGGACGGTGTAGGGGTAGCCAGGTGGAAAGCATGGCCAGCCGTAGAAAAATGCTTATTGAAATGCTGAAACGCTCCCGAATATGATCCAATCCTTGGAGTGATCAGAGTTGGAGGGAGGCTGCGCCAAGCGGAGGTTTTGGACCCAGATGCTATCCACCCAATTATCCTCGACTCCAGACACCCTCTTACCAGGCTCCTCATCAAGAGTTATGATGAGCGGCTTCTCCACCCAGGGCCAGAGAGGGTCTATGGGGAGATGAGGCGGAAGTACTGGATAATTGGAGGACGAGGAGCCATTCGTAAGCACCAATACGCCTGCGTAAAATGTCAGAGATGGCGGGCCGGAGCTACGGTGCCCAAAATGGCAGATTTACCCCCTGCTCGCTTGCGCCTCCTTAAACCACCCTTCTGGTCAACAGGAGTAGATTGCTTCGGCCCCTTGATGATCAAGTTAGGTCGTCGTGTGGAAAAGCGCTGGGGCATTCTATTCAAGTGTATGACAACCAGATGTGTCCACCTGGACCTACTGGAGAGTTTGGATACGGAAGCCTTCCTCATGGCCCTACGGTTTATCTCCCGACGGGGAAACCCTACGAGATCCTGGCTGACAGAGGTACGAACTTCAAGGCAGGAGAAGCCAGGTTGGAGGAAGCCTTCAAAGCCATGGAACCCAGCTTCCAGGATCAGCTGATGGACCAACAAATCTCATTCAAATTTAACCCTCCAGGCGCTCCTCATTTTGGAGGAACATGGGAGCGAGAGATCAAATCTGTAAAGACGGCCTTACGAGTCGTACTAGGGGACCAAACTGTCACTGAAACGGTCTTGAGGACTGTCCTGATAGAGGTGGAAGGGATTCTGAACTCCAAACCCTTGGGATATCTCTCTGCAGACATCGCTGACCCCGATCCGGTTACACCGAATATGCTCTTGATGGGACGCCGAGATGCGTCACTTCCTCAAGCCATGCATGCTGATACCAACCTCGTCGGCAGACGCCGGTGGCGACACAGCCAAATCTTAGCTGACCATTTTTGGGCCCGATTCATTCGGGATTACCTACCAAGTCTACAGCACAGAGGGAAATGGCGGAGAGAAATGGCCAGCCTGGAAACTGGCCAAGTAGTAATGATGGTGGACCCTCAGCTGCCTCGAGCCTCCTGGCCGGTGGGCCGTATAACTAAGACCATGCCTGGGACCGATGGTCGTGTTAGATCAGTGGAAATCCAGGTGAAGAACCGGACATATATCCGGCCAGTTGCCCGACTGATTCCTCTCCCTGAGATAACAGAGGATGGGGAGCAATGAGCCTTTTTGAGGAATGTGGAAATTAACAAATTTCCGGGGTGGCTGTAGAAAAGGCCCATGGAGTTGGTGGAATACTCCTTTAATTAATTGCCATTTACTCAGCTGGGCCAGGGGCGCTTTAATTAGGTCAGGTGGAAATGTCCAACAGATTTCAACTCCATAAAAGGAGGAAATTGCCATTGCCTGATCTCGCTGCTTTCTCTTCCCTAAATCCATCTGATCCAGAAGTTCTGTGCGTCCATGAATCCACGTAAGTCCACCGACTCTTACCTTTCATCTGAATGATCTGTGGTGATCGGGAGAGTGGGCCATTCAGTTATTGTTTATAGTTATCACCGCGGAGCGCGGCTTGGAGCGCACGCTTCAAACATATTGTGTAATGTGAATTGTTAATAATGACTGCTATGATTTGATCTTTGATTATTAATTTGATTGTATACATGTTATTTGTTTCCTTTGTGATGCAGCACAGACTACCAGTAAATATACCACTTTATGGTTAAAGGAATTCCTGCCTCAGTCTCATACATTCCTCTGTCACCTGACACGTGACCACCTGTTCACCGACACTGTCAGTCATCCTACCTGTCCAGCAACCCACACAGATTCCACTAATCTTTCAATCGTAGATTTATCGGTGGTGACAGTGTTTCCTAGTCTCAGTGCAGTGGGCAGCTGGGAGGAAGTGCTCTAATTTTCCATGGACTTTACAGTGTCCCAAAACCTTTTTTGGAATTAGTGCAACAGGATGCAAATTTCTGCTTGAAGAAGCTAGCCTTTGTTTTCCAAACTGATTGAGTATATTGGTTCCTGACTTCCCTGAAAAGTTGCATATCATGGGGGGTTATTTGATGCTAATGCAGAATGCCACAGGATGTTTTTGTGCCGGACAAGGGCAGTGAAGTATGGGGTGAACCAAGGGCTGTATCCGTTCTTAGTTCTACATTTTCTGAACGGGGCATACTTATTTATGATGGAGAGGAAAGCGCTTTTAAAGAGCGACCAGGCATCCTCTACTAACGGGATGAGGTCAATATCCTTCCAGGAGACCCGGGCCAGGTCGACTAGAAAGGCCTGCTCGCTGAAGTGTTTTAGGGAGCGTTTGACAGTGATGAGGGGTGGTCGTTGGACCGCCGACCCATTACGTGCGCAGGCAATTATACTGCACATCCCGCCTTTCTATTTTAGCCAGGTCAAGATTTCTTCTTTCAACATATGCATAATTTAGGCACGTATGTTTCTTTGCCATCTTTGTGGTGTTATTCTACACAACCCAACAACAAGTTGGTAATTTGTGTTGTCTTCTTAATTGCCATTGCATGTGGTGTGACCACAGCAGGCTGAACAAATAGAGGGTTTTCCCTCAGTCACAGAGAGCAGAGAGCCCGTCCAACTTAACCTCCAGCAGCCCAGAGCTCACCAGTCATCAGTCTCTTTTTCACTCAGCCAGGCTCCTCGTCACAGCTCTGCTTGGTGCTGTGGGTGTGTGTATGTGTATGTGTGTGTGTGTCCAAACCCAGCAGCCATCCCTTCTCCTCTCAGTCAACCAGACAGAAACCCTTTCACGCTTCCTCCTCCCTTCCTCCCTCCTCCTCCCCTCTCGTTCCTTCGCTCCATCCTCCATCATCCCTCCCTCTCCTGTCCTCCCTCCTCCTCCTCCATCGTCCCTCCTACCCCCACCCCTCTCCCCCAGCCTCCCTCCTCCTCTCTCTCCAGGCCTCCTTCCTCCTCTTCCACCCCTGTCCTCCTCCCTCTACAATCATACCTATGACGAAGGTGCTGTGTTTTGACTAAACATTGTTCTATCAAATCAAATCAAACTTTATTTGTCACATGCGCCGAATACAACATGTGTAGACCTCACAAGCCCTCAACCAACAGTGTAGTTCAAGAAAGAGCAAATATTTACCAAGTAAACTAAAGTAAAACAATTATAAAAAGTGACACAATAAAATAATATTAACGAGGCTATATACAGAGGGTACCGGTACAGAGTCAATGTGGAGGCTATATACAGGGGGTACCGGTACAGAGTCAATTTTGGAGGCTATATACAGAGGGTACCGGTACAGAGTCAATGTGGAGGCTATATACAGGGAGTACCGGTACAGAGTCAATGTGGAGGCTATATACAGGGGGTACCGGTACAAAGTCAATGTGAAGGCTATATACAGGGGGTACCGGTACAGAGTCAATGTGGAGGCTATATACAGGGGGTACCGGTACAAAGTCAATGTGAAGGCTATATACAGGGGGTACCGGTACAGAGTCAATGTGGAGGGTATATACAGGGGGTACTGGTACAGAGTCAACGTGGAGGCTCTATACAGGGGGTACTGGTACAGAGTCAATGTGGAGGGTATATACAGGGGGTACCGGTACAGAGTCAATGTGGAGGTTATATACAAGGAGTACCAGTAAAGAGTCAATGTGGAAACTATATACAGTGGGTACCGGTACAGTGTCAATGTGGAGGCTATATACACGGGGTACCGGTACAGAGTCAATGTGAAGGTAATATACAGGGAGTATAGGTACAGAGTCAATGTGGAGGCTATATACACGGGGTACCGGTACAGAGTCAATGTGAAGGCTATATACAGGGGGTACCGGTACAGAGTCAATGTGGAGACTATATACAGGGGGTACCGGTACAGAGTCAATTTTGGAGGCTATATACAGAGGGTACCGGTACAGAGTCAATGTGGAGGCTATATACAGGGGGTACCGGTACAGAGTCAATTTTGGAGGCTATATACAGAGGGTACCGGTACAGAGTCAATGTGGAGGCTATATACAGGGGGTACTGGTACAGGGTCAATGTGAAGGCTATATACAGGGGGTACCGGTACAGAGTCAATGTGGAGGCTATATACAGGGGGTACTGGTACAGGGTCAATGTGAAGGCTATATACAGGGGGTACCGGTACAGAGTCAATGTGTAGAATATATACAGGGTGTTACGGTACAGAGTCAATGTGGAGGCTATATACAGGGGGTACCGGTAAAGAGTCAATGTGGAGAATATATAAAGGGTGTTACGGTACAGAGTCAATGTGGAGGCTATATACAGGGGGCACCGGTAAAGAGTAAATGTGCGGGGCTATATACAGGGGGTACCGGTACAGAGTCAGTGTGGAGACTATATACAGGGTGTTACGGTACAGAGTCAATGTGGAGGCTATATACAGGGTGTTACGGTAAATGTGCGGGGCTACAGGTTAGTTTAGTTAATTTGCACATGTAGGTAGGGGTGAAGTGACTATGCATAGATAATAAACAGTGTGTTAAAGCAGTGTAAAAAACAAATGTAGTTTGGGGGGTGGGGGTCAATGTAAATAGTCCGGTGGCCATTTGATTAATTGTTCAGCAGTCTTATTGCTTAGGGGTAGAAGCTGTTAAGGAGCCTTTTCGGAGCGGCAGCGTAGCCTAGTGGTTGGAGCGTTGGACTTGTAACTGAAATGTTGCAAGATCAAACCCCCGAGTTGACAAGGTACAAATCTGTCGTTCTCCCCCTGAACAGGCAGTTAACCCACTGTTCCTAGGATGTCACTGAGAGTTTGAAGAATTTGTTCTTAACTGACTTGCCTTGTTAAATAAATGTAAAATAAATGACTTTGGTGATTGGAGTCTTTGACAATTTTTGGGCTTTCCTCTGACTCCACCTAGTATATAGGTCCTGGATGGCAGGAAGCCCCAGTGATGCCTTTATCGTACACACTACCCTCCGTAGTGCCTCACGGTCGGATGCTGAGGACTTACCATACCAGGTGGGGATGCAACCAGTTCGCCTATTGTTCGCCTATTCCTGTAGTCCACGATCAGCTCCGTTGTCTTGTTCACATTGAGGGAGAGGTTGTTGTCCTGGCACCACACTGCCAGGTTTCTGACCTCCTCCCTCATTGTTGTCGGTGATCAGGCCTACCACTGCTGTGTTGTCAGCACACTTAATGATGGTGTTGGAGTTGTGTTTGGCTGCACAGTTGTGGGTGAACAGGGAGTACAGGAGGGGACTAAGCACACACCCCTGAGGGGCCCCAGTGTGGAGGATCAACGTAACAGACATGTTGTTGCTTACCCTTACCACCTGGGGACGGACCGTCAGGAAGTCCAGGACCCAGTTGCAGAGTGAGGTGTTTAGTCCCAGGGTCCTTAGCTTACTGATGAGCTTTGCATGTACTATGGTGTTGAATGATAGCAACAGGCATTGCTGTTCATCACATAGGCGTTCCTTTTATCCAGGTGGGAAAGTGCAGTGTGGAGTGAGATTGAAATGGCATCTTCTGTGGATCTGTTGTGGCGGTATGCGGATTGGAGTGGGTCTAGGGTATCCGGGAGGATGCTGCTGATGTGACCCATGACCAGCCTTTCAAAGCACTTCATGGCTACTGACGTGAGTGCTATGAGGTGGTAATCATTTTTGCAGGTTACCTTTGCTTCCTTGGGCACAGGGACTATGATGGTCAGCTTGAAACATGTAGGTATTACATACTCGGTCAGGGAGAGTTTGAAAATATCAGTTGGGCCGCGCGGGCTTTGAGTTCACGTCCTGGTAATCCGTCTGGCCCTACGGCTTTGTGAATATTGACCTGTTTTAAGATTTTGCTACCGATAGCTTTATCACAGTCATCCAGAACAGCTGGTGCTCTCATGCATGCTTCAGTGTTGCTTGCACTGGGCAGCTCGCGGCTGGGTTTCCCTTTGTAGTCCGTAATAGTTTTCAAGCCCTGCCACATCTGAAGAGTGTCAGAGCTGGTGTAGTAGGATTCTATGATGATGGTGCTGTGCGTTTAACCTAAATGTTGCTCTATGACGAAGGTGCTGTGTGTTCTCTGAAGGAGTCACCTGCCCATCAAAGCTGTGGTCAGGGAGCAACGCATCCAAAAACTGGAGTGGAATGATTGTCAACATGTGATGACTCATTCATTTATTCTGCAAATACCCAGTGTTTATATTTGCTGAAACCTAGAGAGAAAATAAACTAGGTGTGAATGTGTTGACATGAAAGAGGTCTGGCATAGTCGGCTGTACAGGATAAACTGAGGCTGTGTTCCAATTGGCATCCTATTCCCTAGATAGAGCACTCCATTTGGCCAGATCCCTGTAAGCCCTGGTGAAATGGAGTGCACTGTGAAGAGAATAGGGTGTTTTTTGGGGATGAAACCAGACAGTCTGGCAGAGTGAGTATTTTGGACCTCCCATTTGTCAGTCCCATATCACTAACAGACAGCACACTCAGCTCTGACTGAGACAAAAAAAGAACACAAAGGCTCTATATCAGCTTTCAACTGGCTTTCCTTGTCCTTTGTTTCAAACACAGCCCTGCTGTTTCTGTGAGGAAGATAGGTGGATTTTAATCTTTGGTGCACGTTAAAAACATCCAAAGAGATTGATGTCCCGTTCGCACACTTACCTCAGCACAGACACTGCTGTGCCATTGTTGTGCATTTCAACTGGGTATTGTTACAGGACAAATTTGGGTTTTAGGATCCAAAAGATCCAAGAATTCCACTCTATATAATGTTTACATACCCTATATTACTCATCTCATGTGCATATACTGTACTCTATACCATCTACTGCATCTTGTTTACATACCCTATATTACTCATCTCATGTGCATATACTGTCCTCTATACCATCTACTGCATCTTGTTTACATACCCTATATTACTCATCTCATATGTATATACTGTACTCTATACCATCTACTGCATCTTGCCTATGTCGTTCGGCCATCGCTCATCCATATATTTATATGTACATATTCTTAATCATTCCTTTACACTTGTATGTATAAGGTAGTTGTTGTGAAATTGTTAGATTACTTGTTAGATATTACTGCACGGTCAGAACTAGCAGCACAAGCATTTCTCTACACTCGCATTAACATCTGCTAACCATGTGTTTGTGACCAATTAAATTTGATTTGATTTGATCCCACTGATCCCCAATCGTCTTTATTCGTTCAGTTTGGAGGACTGTGTGTGTGTTCATGGAGATGTATGGCTAACTCTCCAGTTAGCTAGCTCGTTCTATGTGTGGGCAGACTTGCAGTAGTCTGGATGCTTTGTTTACCAGTTAGCTAGCTTGTACTGTGTGACCCTGGCTTGTGATACTTGTGGACCAGTTGTCTAGACGGCTTACTCGCTTTGCAGCAACCTACCCTGGATATTTTGTGGATGTGGTATGTACCAGTTAGCCAGCTCTCAGTGTGTCTCCTTGCCTTGCAGTACCATACCAGTTAGCTAGCTCTCAGTGTGTCTCCCTGCCTTGCAGTACCATACAAGTTAGCTAGCTTGTGCTGAATTCCCACTGGCAGGCTGTCACAATAGATAGCTCTGGTGGAATTGGTAGAGTGTTCCAAAGTGACAAACAATGAGAGAACGGAGAAGAGATGCTTTGAGCTGTGACACAGATCAGGTTAGCCATCCCAGCTCCTCCGTAGCATTTTGAGCTAAAGGAAAAAGTCAAGTATTTCAAGGAATGTGACATAACCAGGAACAATTGTGGTCCTTGATATAGCCCCACGACATTGTCCTGGTCAGGTAATAACCCTACTAGTTTGTCCTGTTATAACCCTACTAGTTTGTCCTGTTATAACCTCACTAGTTTGTCCTGTTATAACCCTACTAGTTTGTCCTGGTCAGGTAATAACCCTACTAGTTTGTCCTGGTCAGGTAATAACCCTACTAGTTTGTCCTGTTATAACCCTACTAGTTTGTCCTGTTATAAACCTACTAGTTTGTCCTGGTCAGGTTATAACCCTACTAGTTTGTCCTGTTATAACCCCACTAGTTTGTCCTGTTATAAACCTACTAGTTTGTCCTGTTATAACGCTACTAGTTTGTCCTGTTATAACCCCACTAGTTTGTCCTGTTATAACCCTACTAGTTTGTCCTGGTCAGGTTATAACCCCACTAGTTTGTCCTGGTCAGGTTATAACCCCACTAGTTTGTCCTGGTCAGGTTATAACCCCACTAGTTTGTCCTGGTCAGGTTATAACCCCACTAGTTTGTCCTGGTCAGGTTATAACCCCACTAGTTTGTCCTGGTCAGGTTATAACCCCACTAGTTTGTCCTGGTCAGGTCTCGTGGTGAGGATACGTTCATTTTTCAGATGCTACTGTTCTACACAAGCCTTGATACTTGAACATGAAGGTAAAAGACCTATGTACCTTTTCCACCAACTGGATTCCCGTATCTCAGAACCATCGGTTCATTAACTAGATTCTCACACTTCGACAAAATGAGGTTTTCCTTTTAGGATTTAAATCTAAATCTGCATGGAACAAAATGTAGTATTACGTTCAGCTATTTAGAATCACAGCTTGCCTCTGACTTTCACAGTGACCCCAGGCTGTGTGTGTTTATTTGGCCACTTGTTGTTGTAGGTTTTCCATGAGCAGGCGGCTCAATACTTGCCTCCCAGGAATGTATGATCCCCTATCAACACCGTTCTGTTCACACACACGCACGCACGCACGCACGCACGCACACACACACACACACACACGCACACACGCACACACGCACGCACGCACGCGCGCGCACGCACGCACGCACGCACACACACACACACACACACACACACACACACACACACACACACACACACACACACACACACACACACACACACACACACACGCATTCAGTTATTGTTTTTTGGTTTTGCAAAGTTGTTGTCCTCTCGAAACGTCACTCAGGAGCTGTGACTTGAATAAGAATAACTAGCGAACAGGATGTGTTGAGCGTCATTCTATCATGTTGTTAGACACATAATAGTATTAAAAACGCCTTATGGCTGCAATCCCGTTAACGGGATCGATATGACAACAGCCAGTGAAAGTGCAGGGCGCCAAAACAACAGAAATCTCATAATCACAATTCCTCAAACATACATGTAATCTTATTCCGTTTTAAAGGTAATCTTGTTGTTTGTCCCACCACAGTGTCCGATTTCAAATTGGCTTTACAGCGAAAGAACCACAAACGATTATGTTAGGTCACCACCAAGCCACAGAAAAACACAGCCATTTTTCCAGCCAAAGAGAGGAGTCACAAGAAGCACAAATAGAGATAAAATGAATCACTAACCTTTGATGATCTTCATCAGATGACACTCATAGGACTTCATGTTACACAATACATGTATGTTTTGTTTGATAAAGTTCATATTTATATAATAAAAATCTGAGTTTACATTGGAGCGTTACGTTCACTAGTTCCAAAAACATCCAGTGATTTTGCATAGCCACATCGATTCAACAGAAATACTCTGTAAATGTAGATGATAATACAAGTTATACACATGGAATTATAGATATATCTCTCCGCTGTGTCAGATTTCAAAACAACTTTACGGATAAAGCAAACCATGCAATAATCTGAGACAGCGCTCAGAAAAATAATAAAATTTTCCGCCATGTTGGAGTCAATAGAAACCAGAAATAACATGATAAATATTCCCTTACCTTTGATGATCTTCATCAGAATGAACTCCCAGGAATCCTAGTTCCACAATAAATGCTTGATTTGTTCGATAATGTCCATAATTTATGTCCAAGTAGCTACTTTTGTTATGGCGTTAGGTACACATATCCAAATGCTCGTGCAGGTCGAGCATTACTTCGGACAAAAACTTCAAAAAGTTATATTACAGGTTGAAGAAACATTTCAAACTAAGTACATAATCAATCATTAGGATGTTTTTATCATAAATCTTCAATAACGTTCCAACCGGAGAATTTCTTTGTGTCTAGAGAAGCAATGGAACGCAGGTCGATATCATGTGGAATGCGCGAGACCAGGAAATGGCTCTCTGTCAGTAACCTGACTCATTCCCCTCTCATTCAGGCCCACGTCACAGTAGAAGCCTCATTCAAGTTTTTAAATACGGTTGACATCTAGTGGAAGCCCTAGGAAGTGCAACTTCATTCATATCCCACTGTGAAGTCAATAGGGCCAGGATTGAAAATCGACCAACCTCAGATTTCTCACTTCCTGTTTGGATTTCTTCTCAAGTTTTTGCTTGTCAAATGAGTTCTCTTATACTCACAGACATCATTCAAACAGTTTTAGAAACTTCAGAGTGTTTTCTATCCAATACTAATAATAATATGCATATATTAGCAACTGGGACTGAGGAGCAGGCCGTTTACTCTTGGCACCTCTGGGCACCTTCATCCAAGCTACTCAATACTGCCCCTGCAGCTATAAGAAGTTAATACAGTCACTCATATTACTTTGTAGTTTATTGTTACATAGTGAAAGTTAATGATAACTTAATTTTACACTGAACAACAATTTACGGGGAAATCTAATCCCAACATATCTGGTCATACAATCCAAAATATAAACATCTCAAAAAGATTAATCAAATCACATAACTAGAAATGACCGACTCAAACGTTTGAATATTTCATATAATAAAGCTAGTCGGAGGTGCACATTTTGCAAACAAAGAAAAAAAAATGATTGGCACATTATTTTTGTTTGTAACTGCCAATTATTGTATTGTCATGGTTGGGAGATGAAGCTGAGACCGAACACTTGTTGTTGTTTTTAAGCATGACAAGTTTAAAACGCTTCTCGTACAGGGCTGTATCTACCCAACCTCCCTAGTTACATGGCAGCATTTGGTAACAGTAACAAAAAGACGTCGCTCATTTCTCAGCCTCATGTAGACAGACAGACTAAGTGGATTAGATTAGAATCCACTTGAGCTGAAATGAAAAAAGGAGTTGCCGACGGTAGGAATGTAAATGCACATTCAAATGAAATGTTCTTTCAACCACTAGTCAGACAAATGATTACAATGATTAATCAGAGTGTAATTTGTGCTTTACATTTCCCTTGTAGATAATTGCAGGGCATACATAATGCAGAAGGTAGAGGAAGAAGCCAGTTATTTTTTTATTTCCTGAGGTGCCCTCTCTCTCTCTCTCTCGCTCTCTCTCTCTCGCTTGCTCTCTCACTCTCTCTCACTCGCTCTCTCTCGCTCTCTTTCGCTCTCGCTCTCTCTTTAGCTCTCTCACAATTCAATTCACTCTCTCTCTCTTTCTCTCTCTGTCTCTGTCTCTGTCTCTGTCTCTGTCTCTGTCTCTCTCGCTCTGGCTCTCACTCTCTCTCTCTCTCTTTCTCTCTCTCTTTCTCTCTCTCTCTGTCTCTGTCTCTAACAATTCAGTTCACTCTCTCTTTCTCTCCCTCTTTCTCTCTCTCTCAATTCAATTCAAGCTCTTGCTCTCTCTCTCGCTCTCTCTCTCTTGCACTCTCTCGCTCGCTCTCTCTCTCGCTCTCTCACTCTCTCTCGCTCGCTCTCTCTCTCGCTCGCTCTCTCACTCGCTCTCTCTCTCGCTCTCTTTCACTCTCTCTCTCTCTCTCTCTCTCTCTCGCTCTCTCTTTAGCTCTCTTACAATTCAATTCACTCTCTCTCTTTCTCACTCTCTCTTTATCTCTATCTCACAATTAAATTCACTCTCTCTCGCACTCTCTCTCCATCTTTCTCTCCCTCTTTCTCTCTGTCTCTGACGCTGACTCTCACAATTCAATTCACTCTTTCTCACTCTCTCTCTCTCACTCATCCTCAAAACCCATCCTCAATTATTTCCTCCATCTCCTAACAATGCCATTAATGTGTATCGCTCCACCAGTCTTTCACTCCTCTGCAACCAGTCCAACGGCCTTCTCCAATCATCCCTTATTTTCTGTTTCTCTTTCCCTGAAGGAAGCATTTTTACACCTAATTGAAAACACAAAGTACATTTTCTCAATACAACAACGCACTCATACATCTGTTTCAGTTCATTTATGTTATTACAGGCCTTTAA